>NC_142776.1:35248891-35548891 GCF_988280905.1 Pimephales promelas | reverse complement strand
TTTGGGATTTCACACACTTCGGCGGATTTAAATGGTCCACCTCTTTCATCCAGGTCCCTCCTCTTCAGCCGCTGGACAAGTGTGTGTGGCTTAAACTCAACATGGCATGGACACTTTAAACCTCAGAAATAGGCAAAGTAGGAGTGTGGATGTTCTCGATTTTGGCCTCGTTGATTTTATTTGAATACTTGTGCAGATTTCACCCCCTTACCTGATGGGATGATGTTGCTACTGCCACTTTTTACCACGTGTCTTTCTAACTAGATATTGAATTATATATTATATTGATTGACAATAAAAACCAAAACAATTATTGTAAAACGTTGCATTCACTCTGTTATTATTTTAAGTGTAATGGCCATGCTAGATGTCCTGGTAATGATTGTGTTTTGAATAAGGCATGAGGTGTTTTGCATATCAATAGGTTTGGATTTATTTATTTACTCGGTTATTTTTGGGGTGCAAAGCTCATCTGAATGGCTGTTGAAAGGCAGAGCAGTGCACATGATAAATACTTTCGGCAGGATATAATAATGATTTCTGGATTGCTGTCCACTGGCCTTATAAATCTCTTTTGAGGGGGGAATGTTGGCACAGAGCGAGAAGGTTTTATTTGCTGCTTGGGTGAAAGAAGGATTTTTGGTAATTTATGTAATGCATAGTATGTGTCTCTTAATATTTATTTCAACAAATACAATGCCTTATGCTGTACCCTTTTGTTTGCCAAGTCCAGAGAGGTATCTTGAGGCCATGGAAAAGGGAACCTTGTCTGTACTAGAGTCATTTAGCAGACCACATCCTTCACCGTTCCAGTTCTGTTGCTTGCGGAGCTATTAACCATATGCCATACAGGCTTTACTTGGAAACGCTGATAACCAGCCACCAGCTGTTCTTCATAATGACGGTTCCTCTTTCTTAAGTTTGCCTTTTTCTTGTTTTCCAGCTTAGTATTTTGGATAACTCTTTTGCATTAGATTTTGTTTTGTTTTTTAAATCAGGATCAACTTTACTGCCTACTCTATTCTAGTTAGGTTTCCTCTTTGTGGACTATATACCCTCCCCCTAAGCAATTCCCATCAACCCCTTTGTCTTTGGTGGTCTTTACACGCCAGGAAATGTGTACTTCTGAAAATACCCATTCTTCAAATAAACACCCGTGTTTCTCAGGTCAGACTTAAGTTAAAGCAATCTAGTCGAATCACCCAATTTATCACCCTAGAAACATGAAGTCTTCCCCATCTAATAACACATTTACTGCTAACTTGCAGTATCTCGAGTCTTTGTATTGTTCAGATGCAGTTCTTTTACGAGTCCTTTTAATGTGTAATTTTGGAGGGAATTGTTTTCTTTATGTAGAGAAAATCTAATTTGTTTGTGTTGATAAGTGAGAGCATTAATTATAATGTGTTGAGATCTAAATGTTCACATGTATTGTTGTTGGGTTATTTTTGGCCATGTCTAACCGTTAATCTTAATGTTTTTCGTTTCTCAAATAAATGGCTGTAAAAAGTTGAGTGATTATGCATAAGTAAATGAGTAACTTTTCCTGTTGAACTTGCATGTGTGGCATGGCATGGTGTTATTCTTTAGAGAGCCAACCAAATGACTAAATGTCTAATGTGTATAGTTTATTGGTGAATCTCTTGACCTCCATCAAGAACAAATTTAGCTAATTTGATTCCATAATCCAATCGCAGTCTCTATTAACTTAAGATTTTAGCCAGTCAAGGAAGGTCTGTTGTCAGAAAGCTTAAAGAACTCCATGTTTTCAGGCTTAGACTACACAATACTGATTGTTTGGGCTATTCAGAACGGCTCATTGTGTATTAAACAGGCTTTGACTTAATGGTGTGAACCTTCATTAATGAAACCCAGATAGAAGCAAAGCATGATCACACTTCCTGTGGGAGAGAATAAAGGCTGGCGCCAGTGAGGCTGAATAGTCCTTTTTGTTTGGTTTAGTTGTAGATTTTGAAGTCCAATCTTGTTTCATCCACATACACTAATGCTTCAGAGCTTTGAACAGGTGTTGGGGTGAGAATTTGCCGTGTGATTTGAACAATTTGGTATCGTTTACCAGGCAGGTGAGTCTTTCTGCCCCGCTGTTGAGATTCAGCGGGGGGTCTAGAAAGGGAAAATGCAGCTATAAATAGTTCCCACAAAGGTGGAAGGAATTCTCCTGACGTGCAAGTGTGTTTGTGTGTGCAAAGTAGGACGTTCACTCTGTCCCGAGGGAGGAGTGTATCTCATGAGGAGATCAGATGACATGAATAAATCCGATTGGCGGGAGCGACAGACACCGTTTGTATTGACGACTGGGGCTGTAATTGGTTGTGACCTGAAAGGACAACAAGGAGAGTCTCAGTCTTCAAACCACAACAGATGATAGCGGATCATGTTTCTACTGTAGCTTTAATGGGTCATCACCACTGAATCTCAGATGGAGATTTTTTGGAGAAAATCTGTGAGAAAAGCAATGCTTTTTCATACACAGAAGTTGCTTTGTAAAACTCTTGACACAAAACACTTGTGGTTTTTTTTCAAAATTGGCCGTTAAACTCAAACCGTGAATAATCACCTGATCACCTGGGAGAGTTTACCACACTATTGGGTGAGTCACTGATTGTGGTATCTTCTTTACTTCTTTCATGGACTCACTGGAACAGATGCCAGACCATTTGTCAGCAGATGGCCGGATTTGCTCCAAGATTTGCTAGTCTTGACTGAGGCCTGGTTAACTAAGCTGGTTAATTTACACAGGCTTCTCTCTGGCATTACAGCTCACTCAAGAGCCTGGAGAGTCAGTACTAGAGGCATACTCATACTTGTAGACATGCCGTCATCTTCATATCAGACATATTCATATCAGTCTCGACGACTATCATGAGGGTTACCTAAGAAAATAGACGCGTTACTCACTCACCCTTGTGATCTTTTAACCCTAAAACCGTATTCTGGACAAATGTGGCCAAAATAGTTTTGATAAGATACTTCCCTTGATCTGAGCGGTACAAGACTTGGCTACTTTTCCCAAGTTTGCCTCCTGAACACTCAATTCTACAATGTTAAGTGGGTGAATTTGATCAAAAATGGGCACCCATAGAAATGAATGGGTAAAACTGTAAATAAGCCAAAATAAGACGCCAAGTGACCGCAAAGTCACTTCATCTTTAGGTTTTAGCTCTAAGAACTTATTGGAATGATATTTTAAAAATAAAACATAAAATAATGCATAATGTACATCGAAAATATGGTACTTTTTGAAGTAAATAAATTCAAAAATACCCCCAAAATAAAAAAACACACCATAAATGGATAGACAAAACTTTATCGAAGACAGTGATATAACATTTATAATAAATAAAAATTAGGATCACACCTGAGCCCTCTGTGCCCACATTTGTCCACAATTACCGGATTAAGGGCTATAAAGTGAATACGGTTTGAGGGCTACACCTGATGCCAAATCAAAGCACAAATTGGTTAACGACGTGAATAATAACTTTAAATTTCAGTTCAAGCTCTATGCACACCAGACTACTTTAATAGTGCATTTGTTATTTGACTCCAGCCATTGTATAGACAAAAGAAGCATAAACATTGATAAACCTCTCCTTTTGTGTGCAAGAAAGTCATACAGGTTTGAGGGCATGAGTAAATGATGACAGAATTTTTCATTACTTCTAGAGCTGTTATCTCACACATTGGGGTTGTTTCTTTTAAATGAGGGGGGATTTTTGGTGATTGCTGAGAAATTAAGAAAAAAAAACCTTTATTTCCTGCATCGCGACTGAGAAATTTCAAGGGACTTTCTTTAGCCGTCCATCTTAGTCTAGAGCTTTTAGTTTGCTCTGTGGGATTTCTTTTAAACTCTTTTAAGTGGCTTATATACATTTACTGAGAATTTAAGGGGTTGCTTATGGGAATTGAAGCATTGGTTGGTTTAATTGAACCACGGCCTTGCGCCTCTTCGCAGTCAGAGAGCATCCGCTGTACTTTCTTAGACAGCTTTTTTTTTCCCTCTGAGCTGAGTATTTCATAATGCCATTGCCAGGGGATTTTGGTGTGGGGTTTCACAGCACTCTAAGGCTGAAAACCATAAAGTATGTCGGTCTCTCTCCCCACACCCTCTTGTGGTTTCTGTCATTCTCTGTTTCTCGCTCTCCCTTTTTCTTTTATTATCCTCAAACAACAGAGCAGGCTAGAGCTGACTTGCAGTTTCATGTGACGTTTGCGTGATCCTGGTTTTCCTGGAAAATGAGTTAGCCCCCTCCCCGATCTCCATTTTAAAACCTCTTCCATTTAGCGTCTAGAGCCATTTTAAGCATCGAGTTTGTTGTAAAGACGACGTATTGTAAGATGAAGTCACTAAAATCCTCTTTAAAGTGTTTTTGAAAAGTGGTTCCACTGGGTTAGGCGGCATGAGTACACACCTGTACTGCATTATGAAAGTTTTTGACTTCCCGGTATGTGAAACTTTTCAGTGAGTCAACTCTGATTAAATCTGTTTTTGACAGCGAGTCGGCGTGCGAGACTGATAAAGACCCTCGGCCCCTGTCCGACGAATTCTTCCGTTGTTTTACACGATGGAGGCAAACCTGCGCTAACTTGTTCTTACCTCTCTGACTCACTTCGAGGTCAAGAGGGGTGTGAATGTAATACAGTATTGTGTAATTCACGGGCGTGTCATTCGGAATAGAATTTAGAATCTTTTTAAAATTACAGTTAAAAAGAATGTTTTGATGTCTCGCAACCATAGCAACGGTGAAAATAAAAATGGCCACTTCTGTGGACGACTCTTTAGGGAAAGACGAGGAAAAATATAAATCAGTATGCGTGTTCTGCTTCCTCCTGTTATGCTAATAGGCTTTAGTCCGTTAATTGTTTAAAACTCATTCATAGTGCTTGTCCAAATGTCTCTGCTGAAGTGATTTAAAAGTGTTGGTGTGTCTTAATTTAATTAAGTGTGCTTTCAGAACCATCATGATGCCATAGACAAAGTATTAAAGGGATATATAAAACATAATCTTAATCTTAACCAAATAAAAGATCCCCCTCTTGATTAATGTTGCTTTAATGAGGTCTTCAGATCATTCAGGTTTTTTTTTCTTTCATGATTCGCTTAATGCTTTTGAACAAACGGTGTCAATCAAGTGTATTTTCTTCATGATTTTTTTTCTTCTCTTTGTAGGTACGAGAAACGGAAACATGGGTACCTCTGAAAACCGAGTCACCCCATGAGGATCTGGAGTCGTCCGGTGACTCTACGCATCAAGATTTTGAGTTTGCTGATTTAAACCCAATTGACGATGAGGATGCCTATGATGATGATGATGAAGAGGATGATTATGATGACATATCAGGCTCAGGGTCTTCAGAGATCATCATTACGGAGGTAGCTATAGAACAAATTTAGTCATGATGTCAGATTGAGTTGCAGTTATTTTTATACTGCAGAAATGTTCGGAAACAATGAATTTAATGAGGTTTTCATCTGTAAATAATTTAAAAAAGAAAAGCTCTTCAAAGAATTTTTTTAATAGGCAATTTATTTAATTATTTTAATAAACTGTCATAGGCTAATAACTAGACGACATCTTTCTATTGCGTTTTCTCACGGATGTTGTACGATACCAAACATACAGTTCAGCTAGTGTCATTTGATTTGTCTCCTATTCTTAATGAATGTCAGATGAATCATTAGTCTAAAATGATTCATTCATGGTTGCTGACTGCTTTATGAATTTTCTTCCTCTCTCGGAAGGATCTCAATAACTGGATACCTGATCCTGTGGGTCCATTTGCCCCGCTGCCAACTATAGATGAGGTGATTGCGGTTCGAAACAATGAGGTCGGCATGGAGAAATCGCTAAACCAAGAAAATGACCAACAAAGCAATGTGCTCATGACCGTTGCTGGAGAAGAGAGCTTGTTCAACAACACAGAGGTTCTTGCAGGTGAGGAGATGGGTTTAATTCATTTGTAATGATGTTTGTTTAATATGCCAAGTAAATAGTTTAATACTTATTATTGGACCAAAATGTAAATATGTAAAGAGTTCTTTCACCCTAAAATGAAAATTCTATCATCATTTACTCGCCCTCATGCCGTTCCAAACCCGTTAGACTTTCATTCATATTCAGAACAAAAAAAGATTTCTGTCCCTCCATAAACGGCTACACAACTGACACTTTGACGTTTCAAAAAGTTCATGAACGTGAAACTAATCCATATGAAGTGAGCGGTTTAGTCCAAATTTTCTGATTAGACACAATCGCTTTATATAATGAACAGTGAATTTAGGCTTTTATTCACATTTAAACATTGATCTGCGAACATAAATAAATAAATGCGAGAACAAACCTCATTGGTTCTTGTTGAAGCTCAAACGTGATGCGTAGCACAAGAATGAATCTCATTGGTTCTCGTGAGTTTCTTTTGCCACAGCTGATGTGTGCGTTTATGAATATGTGAATAAAAGCCTAAATTTGGTCTGTTCATCATATAAAGTGATCGTGTCTCTTCAGGACTAAACCGCTCGAGTCATACAGATTCGTTTTACGATCTCTTTATGAAGTTTTTCAAGTGTCAAATTGGTAGTTGTGTAGCTGACAACGAAGGGACATCAAAACGATCTTAATTTGCTTTCTGAAAATGAACGAAAGCCTTGCACGTCTGGAAGCCTTTTTGGGTGATCAATTCCTTTTTAATGTTACTTTAGTATAATTTATATACTGTTTGGCCGTGTGTCCACCAAAGCGTGTTTCCACGCGCCTGGCGTTTGTTTTCAGTAGAAGCGCCGCGTTTCTTAAACTGCATGAGCGTAACGAGGCGCTGAGCGTTTTTTCACGCTGAATCGCAAGCGCCCAGCGTTTTTTTTTACAGGTCGCGAGAGTTGAAAAATGTTCAACTTTGGATAAAACGCAGTCACTTTTTACCCAGCCGTCCAATCACAGTGGAGGAGGGGCGGGACTAAACCACACTGTCCAACTGTCAAACATTCTTTCTGTACAACGACATCAACCAGCAGAGCTAACCAAACAAAATGGATGAAAAATACATTTTTAGTATGAAACAAATTATCTTCGAAATTAGTTACACGTAAACTGTGCTGCGGATAATCTGTATAATAGCAAAGAAAACGTCTCAACGGAAAAAACGCTGCGCTTTAAAGCGCCCCAAGCTTGGCGTTTTCGGCAGAGCGGCAGGCTGACTAAAAGCGCTTTGGTGGACACACGACCTTACGGCAGTATTCATATTGTGAATTTATTTTTGATATTTTCAAATTTTAGTAATTATTTATTTTTTATATTAGTATAGCTTTAATATATGTTTTAGTAATGTTACCCTATTCTTTTTTTGAATATTACCTTTCATGCAGTTTGTGAATGTTTTACGGCCGTGTCTGTCGGTTATGCCTCACGTTTTGTATGTTTGTTTTATAGCTATTATTGCGGGCGGAGCAGTTGGTCTCATCTTCGCCATCCTGCTCATCGTCTTCCTCGTTCACTTTGTTCTCCGCATCAAGAAGAAAGACGAAGGAAGTTACGACCTGGGCAAGACGCCCATCTACAAGAAAGCTCCCACCGCAGAAATCTACGCATGAGCATCC
The DNA here is from genome assembly GCF_988280905.1 of Pimephales promelas. Lineage (NCBI taxonomy): Eukaryota > Metazoa > Chordata > Actinopteri > Cypriniformes > Leuciscidae > Pimephales > Pimephales promelas. The sequence goes on along the minus strand of NC_142776.1, from coordinate 35,541,279 downwards.
TTTCCCTCTCAAACCTTCTCTCTCTCTGTCTCTCTCTCTCCCTCTCCCTCTCTCTTTTGAACTATAAGCTCACATGGTGCCTCGGTCCGACGGGCCGCCGCCAACCTCTCACGCACCACGAAAACCGCAGGAGAACCTCACGAATAATTGACTCTGACTGGACATTTGCATTGCAATCTCAAAGTGAATCGAAGAGGATCGCGTCTGTTGCCAAACTGCCCGATTCTTGTCGTTTTGTTCCCACACTCTGTCAGGTTTATTGCCTTTTTGTCACGTGGCCTGTTGTCTCCATTATTTTTTTTCTTTTTTAATAAAACACTACAAGGTGTAATGGAGCTTCCACGGGTTAAAGGCTTTGGATTGACGATTTTAATCCACCGTTATGATAAGCAGTCAGTGTCATGATTGATGCTACAGAGAGGGGGTGTTACTGTAGCCTTTTACGTTATCAGATGTCTTTTGATTTTAAGTCTGTGCTGTAAAACCTTTTAATTTTCATATTAAACATCAGAGGTGAAACCAAACTGAAGGCACGCAGCATATGTTCGAGATGAAATTCTGTGAGGGCAAAATCTGAACTGGGTGTACTAGACTGACGTATACTCCTTTCAGCCATGGTGTTATGGTACATTCCACATATCCGTATGTAATTGCTGTGGTGGTTTTATACGTCGAGAGACTAGATCCACTACGTGCTGCTTGACTGTCAGCTAAGCTACTTTAACAGGTACAGATGCTGTTGATTGAGAATCAGTTCACTGCAAACAGACTTTGTACATCCAGGGATCTGTATATAGCCATTTGAATAAATGTAAAACTTTGGTACTTAGCCATCTTGACAGCCTTTTATTTACCAAATATTTAAATGCCAAAATCAGTTTTTATTGTTCTTATATCTCATCCCGGTATTTGCTTTTGGCATAACCTGAAAGCTGATGGTTTGTGTCTGTATCTTTCGGAAACATGTTTTGTTTTGAGAACAATGACCAATGTTAGTAGTACTAACTTTTTTTTTTCTCAATGTTTTTGTAGATGTTCTTAATTCCTTTTTAATTTTGTTTGGTATTAATTTAACTCATATTTTATTGCCTGCCTTCAGGTCGGGGGGTCTTTCTTCCCCTTCTCAGCTGTTGTACATGTAATAATTTTTATTTTTTATGGTTTTTAGATTTGTTTTATATACAGTAGTGCAAAAATTCAAAGGCTGTTAGTCTTTCAACAGATTTTAAGAGTTTCTATTTCGTTTAGACTTTTTAAGCCGAATATATTTATGTTTTGTAGAAGGATGTTCTGGATTAGTAAAGGGGAACGTGAATAAGCTGTGCATTACTGTGCATGGTGTAAAATGATAAATTTGCTGCTTTGTTTGGTCACATCCAGATAAAATCACTGATCTAATGTTGAAGTCAATGAATCATTGATTTCTGCATGCAATTTCTGATCTGTTGAAAATAAAGCTATTTTATGCACATAACCTTTTGAACGGTCTTGAGCTTTTTTCATGATAAAAAGAGGTTGCCTTTGACGGGGCGTTTACACGACAACGTTTTTCAACTGAAAACGTTTTCTGACTTTTGGCTGTTCATTTACACCGCAACTGCATTTTGGGGGCATTTTTGCATTTTAATGCAGACTTAAATAAAACTGGTTTGCGTAAAGTACAAAAAAAGCGAATTTGTGAAAACACTGACATCACGCGCATGCGTATTACGTGTTTAGGCTGTAGGCGCGTGCGCGTAGGGTTTTTTTTACGAAGTGACGTCAATTATTGGCTTGGCATGATTAATGTTTTTAGCCGTTTTTGTGGATCAAGATGGATCATTTTGACAGTGTTGTCGTCTGTGTTCGAAAAATGCAAGGAAAAATTTTTCCATATTTTTAGTAGGCCCTATCGTTGACGTATAAATGTACGCTTAATAACGTCACCATAGTTCTCTAGACGTGAAAGATTGGTCCTCCCTCTTGCCCTAAAAGCACACCTGAATCAAGTCAAGAATAAGTTTATTTGGGGGTTCCTATGGTTCAGAAAGACTCTGAAACAGGACAGTGGGTAGCGAAGGTGGATGTATGAAACATCTCGACTTTTAAATTAGATTGAATTTGAACCTAAGATGGCCGATGTTTGGGTTCAGACAATGAGGATCACCGAGGACCAATGGAAAGAATGTATATGTAGACAAGGTAGAGATGCACTCTTTTGTTTATCATTTGAAATCATTTTTATTATTCTGTTGGGTTATCTATGTACAAAATTTTGTTATTTTTTTAAGGAATCCTTAAAAAATGATAGTGATTTTAACGTTAAAAGACGAGAAAATTTCCTTACTAGGCTATGGTAAATATAGGATAACTGATAGATCTAATGGTACACTTAATGTATTTTTACTGTAAAATACCATTCAATTTACAGTTTTTAAAAGTGAAAAAGAACAACTCATTGTATAATTTAATCCGTAAATTGACATCCCCACAATTTCCTGCGTGACACTTCACATTTTATTCACTTCACAAGTTTCTTCAAAATTTTCTTAGTTTTTTTTCTAATCAGCTATGGCTTTTATGTTACATTTAATGTTGTTAAATTAATGTGTATGGCATTTTTAAAATTTCTCGTGTGTTAGCATGATGGAGTTTAATGTTTGTGCGAATGACATTGTGCAGCTTCTATATAATAGTATTAACTTTCTTGTGGGAAAGCTGTTTATGATGAGCTTTGATTGATCATGTGACTCATCTCTGCAGGGATTGTTGGTAATCGGTGTATTGCAATGGTACAAAACAGATATTAACACTTCAATAGGACGGTAAATGAACATAATATCAGATAATGAAATACTATTACTATAAATTATTTTTATAGTTTATTACTATAAATAATAAGTTGAGTCTATAAAACCAATAAAGTTGTTACCGTAAAGTTAAAGTAAACACAACTTTTCCACAACTTTACTGTAAAGTATTTGACGGTAAAGTTGTGGTAACCACAGCTGCTGTTTTTGTACCGTAAAAAATACAATTTATTTTTTAACAGTGTACTATGGTATAAGTACTATCACTAAAAATAGTAAAAATAGATTCTTAAGCCACCATTGTGGTTTCCCACATTGGTGAAACCCTCTAGAGAACCTTGTGGAGGCTTCAAAATCCTATTGTACAACCTAAATATTTTTTTCAAGCACCTCAAATATGATCAAATGTGGTTACTAGGGGAACCATTGACAGTCTTTAGAGTTCCTCTGAGAACTGACCTTTCTGCCTAAAGTCTTTTCACCAGAGTGAGGCCTTCTGTGTGGAATGTCACTTCACATAATGATGACTTTGCCTATGTTTGGTTTCTATGGTTTTGCAACCTGATACCTTTGGAGAAACACTGTAACTTCAATGGTTCTTTAGAAAACCATCTAAAACATTCGAGAGTATGGGATCGTTTTTAAATGTATTTCTCAGCGAGGATGCATTCAATTGGTCAAAATTCACTGGTTTTCGTTCATCAAGTGAACATGCCTGAGCTTCTTTTGCCACAGCTGATGTGTGCGTTTATATGTGAATAAAAGCCTATTCGATCTGTTCATTCATTATATAAAGCGATTGTGTCTCTTCAGGACTAAACCACTCAAGTCGTTTTACAATCTCTTTATGAAGTTTTTGGTAGTCGTGTAGCTGACCTCGGAGGGACATCAAAAAGATCTTAATTTGTTTTCTGAGGATGAACCAAAGTCTTGCGGGTTTGGAAGCCATTTTGGGTGATCGATTCCTTTTTAATGTTATTTTTGTAAAGTCGAAGAGCTTTACGTAGGATTTTCAAAAGCCTGTTTGAACTGAATAACACTCAGATCATTAAGTGTTTGTTTGAAAATGTCAGCTTTCTGGTTCAGTTTGCATATTATTCATACATGGACCTGTTTGTGATGGATGAAAGTTGAGTAATAGGACAGTCTTTAAAGTGTAATCTAATTGGCTCAGTGTTAAATCGGGAATTTCCACCCCTAGAGAAGTGTGTGTGTGTGTGTGTGTGTGTTTCCCATCATGCTGATGCCTGTCTGCTCTGCTACCAAAACAAATGAGCATACCAGAAGAATAGACTGAGTTTGTTTTCTTTTTAGATTGAAGGATAAAAATAGAAACGTTTTGATTAAAAAAGGTCATGCATGAGGCCTTGAAAATGAACTATTTTTGTTTTTTTAAGAGGAGAAAGATTGACAGTATGTTTCTTTTAAAAATAAATGCCATTTGTTTTTAATATTTTGGGTTGCAATGGTGTCATGAGTGTGTGTGACCTAAAATGAACACTCGCCAAGCACCAAATGTGAGTAAAAAATTATGAAACAGTGGTAACATTTTTATAAACCCTAAAAATCGCCACAAAAACGCAAGAAATGACAAGGGAACTCGATTTTTATGCACATATCCGAAGCGTGCGCCCAGAAATCTGCGTCTCACACAGTGCATTGAATTCTCTTTTGCGTCAACTTGTGCTTGAACAGATATGTTGAAGTGAACATAAACAGTTCAGAAATACACATGTGTATCAGTATATTGAATTTGTGCATTAGCTCCTAAAATGACAGCAGCCTAATAATTTTTAACTTTAATCACTCAAAGAAAAATCACTCACTGCTCTTGACTGAATAACTTTTGTAATTTTAATAAAGACATCCATTTATGTTTCATGGCTGGTAAAAATATTTATTTTTATCAGTACATTTTCACTGGCTATTGGCAGGAATGGCAAAAAGTTAGTTTTAGGCCCGGTGTGTGTGTGTATGATGATGCAACATTATGATTAATGACAGGGTGTGTTGAACACATGCCGACCTGAAAAAGACGTAAATGATGTAACTTCAGTACAAACAGATAGTTGAGACATATCGGAAAAAACAATTGAAACCTGTTTGGTCAACAGCAGATTAATCACTTATATTTTACACAGATATAATTATATGACCTGCATGGGGAAGTTGATTTAGTATATCTGGTGATGTTGTAGTGTAACCAAATATCTTAAAGCTCATTTAAAATAATATGCAAATCTTAATGTTTCCATGACGAGTTTCTCATTTATCTGTCATCTGTTGAGAAAAAAAAAAGCACGGCTGCGGTCACATGTTGAATGGACAACTAGACCAGGAAGTTTTTTTTTTTCCTCATAGCACAAGGAACTGTTTCATCATTAACACACGTTTTCTGCTAGAGATATTTGAATGCGAATCAGAAAAACAAGTCTGTGGAACGTTCTGGAAAGTGTTCAAACGCTCACGTGTTACGCAATGCTATTGGAAGATGAATGCCTTTTTGCTTTCAACTACAGTCTGGGTGTGTTTACACAGGAGGTGGAGCAAAAGAAACCGTTTGTGATGATCTCTTTAAAATAAACATTACATTTACTGTGGACTGAACAGGGTTTTCACTAAAATGTAAGTAGCTATAAGATTGTGAATCCACACACACGCACTTTATTATACTATTTTGCAGATGCATACCTTTTAAAATAGAAGCATGTTCGCACCAAATTTGCATTACAACCTGTGTGTGTATCATAGAGGCGGTTATGATAGCTAATATTACGTTTCTGGCCTTGGGGAACTAAGTCAGACAAGGAAAGTAAAGAAGAAAAGCAAATAAAGAAAAAGGCTGAAACCATTTGATCTCACGAGGATGTGCATCTTAAATGCAAGGCAGGCAAATCTCTTAAAGGTAAATAATGCATCTCTCTATTTTTGTAATATGTAAATTTAAAGGCTAATTTTATTTCAGAGAGGAAACATGGATACTGCTGAGTTAAACAGATGATGGCCTAAAGGCATGGCCTAAATTTATCACATTGGGCTACATAATATATAGGGTAGCTATTGCTTGACATGCATGGGAGGTTGCATATGGTATGTAGAAAGCAGTACGCTAGTATTCAATAATACTAGGACTTTATAGTCAAGAAGTCTGGGATTTCTGACGTACACTGTTAAGAGTTGTGGAGAGCATTTGAAAAGCTCCTAACTACTGCCACCTGCTGATTTGTTTTAGACATTACAAATCTTTGTCCTTTTTAATCTTTTATGGGTTTGCTTATTTTTAAGAATATATCATAAAAATACTTTCTTAGAGGAGTCAAAAAACTGTATTATTTGCAAATTCAGAGCAAAAATAAAGAGGCAAGCTTTTGTGCATGCATGGTAGTTTTTGAGGATATTGTGAAGGACAAACTGTCAGTCTGTGTCTCTCAAAGTAATCACAAGGCTTCAGAAGATTTGAAATATTTTTTTACATGGATCAATTTTATTATACACTTTTCAATTTCTCATTAATGCAATCATCAAATCAACCAATCACATGGCAGTTGCTTCAATGCATTTAGGGATGTGGTTCTGGTCGAGTCAATCTCCTGAACTTCAAACTGAATGTCAGAATGGGAAAGAAAGGTGATTTAAGCGATTTTGAGCGTGGCATGGTTGTTGGTGTCTGAGTATTTCACAATCTGCTCAGTTACTGGGATTTTCACACACAACCATTTCTAGGGTTTACAAAGAATGGAGTGAAAAGGGAAAAACATCCAGTATGCGGCAGTCCTGTGGGTGAAAATGCCTTGTTGATGCTAGAGGTCAGAGGAGAATGGGCCGACTGATTCAAGCTGATAGAAGAGCAACTTTGACTGAAATAACCACTCGTTACAACCGAGGTATGCAGCAAAGCATTTGTGAAGCCACAACACACACAACCTTGAGGCGGATGGGCTACAACAGCAGAAGACCCCACCGGGTACCACTCATCTCCACTACAAATAGGAAAAAGAGGCGACAATTTGCAAGAGCTCACCAAAATTTGGACAGTTGAAGACTGGAAAAATGTTGCCTGGTCTGATGAGTCTCGATTTCTGTTGAGACATTCAGATGATAGAGTCAGAATTTGGCGTAAACAGAATGAGAACATGGATCCATCATGCCTTGTTCCCACTGTGCAGGCTGGTGGTGGTGGTGTAATGGTGTGGGGGATGTTTTCTTGGCACACTTTAGGCCCCTTAGTGCCAATTGGTCATCGTTTAAATGCCACGGCCTACCTGAGCATTGTTTCTGACCATGTCCATCCCTTTATGGCCACCATGTCCCCATCCTCTGATGGCTACTTCCAGCAGGATATAAATGCACCATGTCACAAAGCTGGAATCATTTCAAATTGGTTTCTTGGATATGACAATGAGTTGACTGTACTAAAATGGCCGCCACAGTCACCAGATCTCAACCCAATAGAGCATCTTTGGGATGTGGTGGAATGGGAGCTTCGTGCCCTGGATGTGCATCCCACAAATCTCCATCAACTGCAAGATGCTATCCAATCAATATGGGCCAACATTCTCAAAAACAGTATTAGGATGGTGTTCCTAAAAAAACTTTAGGTGAGCGTACTTGTATTGATTTTTTTTTTTTTGCCTTTTTAATGAAACAATTTAATTAATAAAAAAAAAACAATTGTATAAATAAAGTAAAAGCCTTTAAATCCCCACTGAACATTAATTTAAAATCCAGCGGCTCACGCAGCCTTGTAAGTTTGATCTTTTTTGTTTTTCTAAACATATTACCCGGAATTGTCCAAAAGAGGGCAATGCTGCACTTTCTTTCAGCCTGTAATTGTGAAAAACCTTTCAGGGAGCAGACATGGACTGTACAAAGTAGCAACACAATTCTTCACGTGCTATGGGACATTTCCGATTTCCTATTCCAGATGCCGTGATTACGAGTTTGTCGTGTTCAAGTGCTTTTCTGTCTGAAAGAACACAAATCATTAAGGATTTATTCTTGCCTTTTTAAAGCCAAATGTATTGAAGATATTTAACTTTGAATAAAATGGGGGTCTCTCATTCTTTGACGACCACATTCATTGTGTGATAGATAGCCTGCTATCTGACAATGGGATTTCGGTCGAATACATATTATTTGTTTCAAATGGTTATGTGAATATGGACTACTTTACTGACAAAACAAGGCTGTTGTAGAAAAAACTAATAAAGCATATAGGCGACCAGTCAAAGCAGCAAGTTCTCCCCTCCGCCATGTTTAAAGATGATTGCACGCCCAACTCGGGAACTCGAGTATCAAAATTATCTCAGAGTTTCCCAGTAGTAAATACGATTTGAGAGGGCGTTCATCGGTTCATGTCCAATTTCCTATTAGGAAACTCGTATTCACGATAATTCCGATTTTATATCACGTGTGGCCCAAACCCTTTCAGCAACACAAGGTGAACAAGCTTCTGTGAAAACTTGATAGATTGGCTATTAGGCCTATAGGGTCTCTGAAGTTGATATAAGAGAACTTTTAAATTGTGATTACCTGGAAAAGTCACTGATGAAATGAATGAAATCTTTTTTTAAAAAGAATGGGAAAGGGTTTGTTGATAGGCAGGCACAGGAGTTGAGACCACATGATTATTAGCAGAATGTCAAAACTCCTCCAGAACAAGAGCCCATTTATTTGGTTTGTCCACGACTGCACCTGAGAAATGTCTGTGGTTTCGCAACGACTAACACTTCGACAGCACATTTCTCTACACAAAGATACCAGCGTAGCATGGCAATTTGGGGGAATGTGAAGGGGGTCAAAGCCGTATGGTGGGGTCCCAGCCTTTTAAATTGCTTGTAAATCCCTCATTTAGCTATATTATCACTTTATATTGGGTTCAATCTTTTTGTGAACTTATTTTCTTTCATATAGAACAGGTTTTATAATTCTTTTTTTTTTTTTTTGGAACTGATTGATTGTAAGCCGCATTGATATGACTTTATGTCACTCAACGTTCACTCCACCTCAAAAGCTGAGGTGAAATAAGCTCAGATCAATGAGGTCTACAATCAGTCGGTTTCCACAAAGTGATAAAGGAAACAAGGTGGGGGAAAAGTACAAGAATGATTTGAATTGTCTGGGTAAGTTGTTATACCCTGAGTGATCAAAGTCAGTAAGTTTTAGTCCAATGTGATGACAAGCAATTTCAGTAAAAACACAATGTGAGAGTTAAAGTTAAGAGAAACAATCCATATCATAAATGGATGCCATTATTTTCAACTCGACTCTATATTTAACTTTGTAATGAGAACATTTGTATTTAATAAGAAAAATGTCACATGGAAGCATTTTCACTATAGGTTTTAGACTGTATATTCACACAAAAGAAATGTTCCTGGTGATCCGTGCCACTGTGGTGTGGGGTAAACCACAGGCCATGTGTCCTCCGTCCTTCTGAAAACATCCTGAGACGCTGAACACACCTCGGACGGTTGGAAATGTGCTGCGTTCACTCTTATGAGCGGCAGTTTACTGGCCAGCACTGAGGTTTTCACCCCTGGATGAGCATGTTTATGTGTGTGTGTGTGTGCGTGTGTGTCCAACTTCACCTGCGTATTCCACAACACTGTTCATTCCCTCATCTGTTTGTCTTTTTTTCAATGTTCGGAGAGGATTGGAATGGTCCGTGGGCGTGGGTTATAGCGTAACCAATAGTCCATATATTTAACTTGAGGAAATAAACTGTTTCTCCACTGCCCACAGTTCTCAAATATGAATGTATGGTCGAGGTTGAGAAGAAACCGAGTGCATTGCCAGTCTCTATGCCTTAAAATCTGTCTTGTGACCTCTAACCCAACACTAGTGTGATCTTATTTAGAGGATGTGGCTACTAAATCCTCATTTGATCTTTTAGTGCTCATGCTCAATGGAAAATGTTCTACTTGTACATACACTCTAAAAAATGCTGGGTTGTTTTAACCCAACTTTGGGTCAAATATGGACTAACCCAGCTGTTGGGTTAAATTTTTACATTACATTTTTAACCCAACATTTCGGGTTTGTCCATATTTGACCCAAAATTGGGTTAAAACAACCCAGCATTTTTAGAGTGTACTCTGATCAGACAGTAGCTGACTCAAAATCAATATTTACTACAGAAAGGACAGAAATATTTCATTTATAAATGTCATTTAATATAATTAAATATGCAATATATAATAGTAATAATAATAGTAATTATATAATAATAATATAAAAGTTAATACACTCTAAAAAACGCTGGGTTATTTCAACCCAAATTTGGGTCAAATATGAACAAACCCAAATTTGGGTTAAAATGTAATTAAAAAATTTACATTTGAAAGTGAAAGTTGGGATCCAAATTTGAAATGACATTTTAACCCAACATTTGGGTTTGTCCATATATTTTACCCAATTCAGGATTAAAACAACCCAGCATTGTTTAGAGTGTATTTATTTTCTTTGTTTTGTTTTACTTTTGAATAAAGTGAAAATTCTTAAAAACCAGATTAGCCCATGTAGTAGCCAACGGCAGACTCTGTCATATTAAATAATGTTTTTGACAAAATTTTGGTTACTTGACAAAACACGTTTTGATCAGTTAAATCAAACCTTTGAAGAGTACATTTTTTAATAAGGATCCATGAAGTTTAATAGCATTAGCACATAAACTCTTGGTTTTCTTATCAAGTCATGAATAATGCATGGTCATTTGCATATCAATTCTGACCTATGGCTCATAAACTGAGGATTTATTCTGGTGACCTAATGCAAAGCTTTTGGTTTTATGTATTCAGTGACTCATGCTGTAAGAAGAAATATTGCACTTGAATAAATCTGGACAGCACGCATGACATCAGAGAGTAATTAAGCCAGTTTGCGTTGGAATTCCGTTTCCAATTCCTGCGCTCAGGTTTGCGCACAACTTGAGCACCTGCAGGTTTCTGTGTGTGCGTGCTGTTTTCACTGGACGATGTTCAAACTCCGAGAAAGAAAGAGAGAGTGAGGGAGAGAGCGCATTACGCCATCCTTCCCTCTTGGTTGGAAAAAAAAAGTGGGATTTGAAACAAGTCTCTCACAAGATATCAAGCAGAACCGCCGGACTTCAACGAGAGACACTGCGCGTTTGCACCTACTCTCTTGGATCTCCACTCCGACAGAGCTGGATCACTATGGTTCTGAAGAGAGGGGCACATGGCAATGGTTTGCGCAGACTAATCGATCAGACGTTTCCAAAGCTTCATTTTTACCTCTCCAAACCCGTTCATGGTAGTTCGCCAAGAGCCGTTGGTCATTTCTCCATCACCGAAACTCAGAGGAAGATCAGAGGATGAAAGTTCTGACTAGTCTCCCTCTTTTACTGGGCTTCTGGACTCTGTTATACCTGGTCTTCATCCCGCAAGCGCTCTCCCTCGCCGGCGTGGCCGGTCATAGGGGCACCGGAGCGGCCAAACCCAATCCGCGGTTACCGGCGGCGCGCAACGGGACGACGCTCGTTAAGCCCTCCGACAACGCGAAGATCTCTCGCATCCGGGCGGGTCCACCACCTCTGATAAAGACCGAGACCATCCCGGCTCGCGCCTCGGTACCTGTGAGTTTAGGGCGCAGGGAGGCCGTGCGCTCTTGGGTACCCAAGGATGCAGCGAGAGTATCATCCTCTTCCAGCATCCAGCACCAAACGGGACACAATAAAGGAGTTTCCAAAGCGCCAGCTGCCATCAGGGCCGGTCAGCTCAATCCTGGCGTGATGAAAAGCATCGCACCAGCACCTGCCCATCTGAGAGGGAACGACGCAGTTAAACTGGAGGACAGCGAGGAACCCAAACACCCTATAGTGACGCCCCATGACTACATGCTGTCCCTGTACTGGTCACTGACCAGCGGCGAGGTCAATACTAGTGTCCTGCACGAGGCTGGGATGGCCAATACCATCACCAGCTTTGTAGATAGAGGACAAGGTATGGTATATATTTAATCTGGTTTGCATTGGAGAGTTATATATGCACTATATATATACCGGGGCAAGTTGTCACATTGCTTAACAAATTTTAGTTGAGTATTGAATCAAGTCAAATTCCAAAAAATGTATTCCCTCAGGTTTTGCATGTTCAAATAATATTTAAAATATAAAATTATAGCTCTGCTATAGATGTCAGGTAAATGAATGAACACAGTGAAGTCACATTGGTTTATTGGAGAAGGTTCTTAAAGTGACCCAAAACAATGTTTTTATTCATGTGGTTTCGTGATTTTTTTTTTCTTTCATACTAATTTAACTATTTAAAATGAGCTGAAAAGCCTATAATTAGTTATTTTATAGTAGCCTATCAGGTTCTAAATGTGACAACTTACCCCGACATGGCCTGCTAGAGTCAATGTAATTTATACATATATAATGGTGACAAATGGTGAAATATTTCAGCTTTTTTGTAGTCAACACTTTTAATGTGTCTACAGAAACTGAATTTTTTTTTTTTTTTAATGACTTGAGTAAAAAGCGTGACAACCAGCCCCGGTCAAGATTGTAAGTTAAAAGTTATTTGAATGCATCAAGGAATGTATTTAATTACTTTTTAGCTTTTGGAGTGCTATTAAATCATCCATGTGAGACTTTTTTTCTGAGAATAAATATCCCACTTAGATTAATATGAACCAATAAAAATGGTATGATAATGGCACAAAACATTAGAAGGGATAATGTTTGATTTAGATGAATTGCAGCCTGTCAAATGACAGGATACTGCTGTGACTGCTTGAAATGTCACATCAACTACCCATACCGCATTACGCTAAATCATCCTTTTCTGTTTATACAAAAGAAAAGTCATGGATATACATTTTAAAACATCTTATTTCTGCTTAGTATCGCACTACACACTAAACACAATCATTTTTTTTCTTTCTTTTTTTATCTGGGTCTCTGACCCAAACCAACTGTGTCAATATGCATCTGGCATAAGACTTTTGATGGACCTCTGCTTAAAGTAAATAAACTCCTGGGCCGGTTACAAGTAGGTGGCCTCAATATGTTTTTATTTTTTCGAAGTAAATCTGTTTAAAACAGCATTTAAATGGCCCTGCTTTCTGGAGCTGCAAGGTTGACTCCTCAGAAGCTTTAAATGGTTTTAGTTTATGCTCTGTGAAATACCCTTTGCAGATTTATCGTTACCACATCCTCTGTAGACTTCGAGCAAGAAATGCATGCATCTCTTCCTTTCTCACCTACAGGGAAATTCTCCCTAAAAAAAGATAATTTACTCATGTTGTTTTAAACCTGTAAGACTTCTTCTGTGGAGCACAAAAGGAGATTTTTAGGTCTCCATTCACGCCTGGAACATTCTGCTAAACATCTCCTTTTGTGAAGAAAAAAAGGTCAAACAGGTTTGGATCGACATGAAGGTGAGTTAATTATTGCAGAAATTCCAGTTTTGGATGAACTATTTCTCTAAGTTTAAAAAGCCACCTCATGTCCTTCTACATCAGTGTAATTTACGCCGCCACACACACACACACACAGCACTAATCAGTTGCACTCTCTCTGCCCCTCTCTCCATGTGCTTCAGATGTTTTTTTTCAGCCTATGTTAGTGAAAGCCATATGTCACGGTGGTAGGCACACTGGTAAATAGCTGCAGGTTGATAATAATGCAGTGTTTACAGTATGTTGTGATCTCCAGGCCGAGTTCGTCTGGTTTCAATAGTTTTGTGAAAGCAAACTGTTCTTGGATAAAATGAAACCTTTTGATTTTTAAAATGCACTGCCTTTATATTGCATTGCATGCAGAGCGAAAGTGAGCTCGTTCTCCCTTATGTATACATATCTCATTCTCACACAGACAAAGTCACAATATGTGAGCTTTGATAGTGGAGAAGCTTAACTGTGGTGTAGTGATCATTTTACTACTTTATAAATAAATATCTTCCACAATTTGTCCATTTCCACAGATGGAAATGGACAAATACTCTTAAATGTTTCGATCCAATTTGTTTTGTAATCAATGTTCCTTCGTTGGCCTGGGCTCTCCTAAGGTTTTGTTCTCCATTGGCACCTGATGGAGTTTGGGTTCCTTGCCACTGTTGCCTTGCTTTTGGCTTGCTTAGTTGGGGACATTTAATATTTACCAATATTATTGATCTGTGTTGTATTATTTTCATGTTATCATTGTGAAGCTGCTTTGATACAATCTGTATAAATAAAGGTGACTTGACTTGACAATTCAGGTCCAATTCTTCATGCTATTACCATTAAATATTTCCACAAAACCACATTATTAATTTGATTGTCATGTGGAAAAAAACATGGTATTATGATGGTAAATCAAAAACCCTCCAGAAAAACTCAAAATCATGGTATGTCTAAATAAAAAATGTATCACTCTGACACCATTTGCAAAAAACATGGCATCAACATGATAAATGTCCAAAAACATGGAATACCATGGGACATATAGTTGGTATGTGTTTGGCTCTTAAAGGAGTAGTTCACTTTAAAAAAAAAACATTTGGTGAAAAAATTTACTCACCCCATGTCATCCAAGATGTCCATGTCTTTCTTTTTTCAGTCGAAAAGAAATTAAGGTTTTTGATGAAAACGTTCCAGCATTTTTCTCCATATAATTGACAGTGGGAACCAAACGGTTCAAGGTCCAAAACGAATCTTTTTCCGAGTCAATTCGTTCGTTTCATTCGTTGAATGAACCAAATGACTCGAAAAAAGATTCGTTCATTTTGATGAATGAGTAACAAACGTGCGTCACAGTACAGAGCAAGGCGACCAATTGAGCTTATAAAACTTAAACTTTTTTTCTTTTAAATGAGCGATCGTTTCGCTTGATAAGACCCTTATTCATCGTCTGGAGTCGTTTAAAGCCCTTTGAACATTTTCCAGTTTGCACTGAAACTCTCATTTGGACCTTGAACCGTTTGGTTCCCATTGAAGTCCTTTATGTGGAGAAAAATCATGGAATGTTTCATCAAAAACCTTCATGTCTTTCTGTCTTCAGTCGAAAAGAAATTGACATCTTGGATGACATGGGGGTGAGTAAATTATCAGCAAAAGTTTTTTCAAAAGTGAACTACTCCTTTAATATGGTTGTAATCAAGATAAACTGCAACAAATAAAGCGATGCAAAGGCCATTTTCATTGACCTATGACCTTAACTTTTGCAGACGAGCGAGCGCCCCTGCTGAGACGCCAGCGCTACCTCTTCAACATCAGCTCAATGGAGAAGGAGGGTCTGTTGGGCGCAGAGCTGCGCATCCTCCGAAAGAAACACATGGACTCTCGTAAGGCCGCGTTCGAGGGCGTGGTAGCTCTGAGACTGTACACCTGCGCGGCGTCAGGTAAGCACAGAGGCCAACTGGTGTACACTCTTCGCATCGACCCTCACAGCGCCCCCTACTGGGAAGTGTTTGACATCTGGAAACGGTTCAAAGACTTCAGAAACGCTCCTCAGATTTGCTTTGAGCTGGAAGCCGTGGATCAAGGGCGACCGCTCGACTTGCGGTTACTCGGCCTGGGCCGGGCGGGAAGGCAGACCAAGGAGAAAGCCTTCTTTGTGGTGTTCGGGCGTACAAAAAAGCGAGGGCTCTTTTACAACGAGATCAAAGCCCGTTCAGGTCACGACAACAAGACGGTGTACGAGTACCTCTTCACCCAGCGTCGGATGCGTCGGGCACCGTTGCCGCGTGGGAAAAAACCACCCAAGAACCAAACCAAACAGCGCTGCAACCGCAAGCAGTTGCACGTCAACTTCAAGGAAATGGGCTGGGACGACTGGATCATCGCTCCTCTGGAGTACGAGGCCTTCCACTGCGACGGCGTCTGCGACTTTCCCATACGCTCCCATTTGGAGCCTACCAATCACGCCATCATCCAGACTCTCATGAACTCCATGGACCCCAGGTCCACGCCGCCGACCTGCTGCGTCCCCACCAGGCTCAGCCCCATCAGCATTCTGTACATCGACTCCGCCAATAATGTGGTGTACAAGCAGTACGAGGACATGGTGGTGGAGAGCTGTGGCTGCAGGTAGCGAGATGTGAGATGTCTTCTTCATGACTTCCAGACTTTCGTTGACGAGTTTTATTTTATTGACTAAATCAAGAGTTCGATTTCCGGTTGTTGGTCAGTTTTAGAAACAGGGAACAGGGTTGTGCACCATTCAGAAATGCATTGAGATTGTCTTTTACTGTAAATTCCAGAATTCTGGTAGCAAACAGGGTGCAGAATTGCAATTTGAAGGTTAATGGAAAAAAGTATCATTAAAATGAACTGGAATTCGATGCTTTTATCCAAAGCGACTTACAATTGCTATATATGTCAGAGGTCGCACGCCTCTGGAGCAGCTAGGGGTTAAGTGTCTTGCTCAGGGACACATTGGTGTCTCACAGTGGATTCGAACCCGGGTCTCTCACACCAAAGGCATGTGTCTTATCCACTGCGCCAAAAAAAAGTCCAAAAACCTGTCATTTTAACCAGATTGTTGGCAGGACAAACTTTGATTACGGGATTGATAAGCTTTATTGGAAAGATTTGAGGGCTTTAAAAGAAGTGATATTTAAAGGTTTAACTTTTAACATGCTATATTCCAGTAACCTTTAAGGATATTTAACAAAATTACCTGAAACAAAAATGTTACTGCATCAATCCAGCCTTACATTTCTAAAATGTATGTTCATTGGAGGAAATGACATCACTATCATTAAGTAATATTATTGGAACTTTAATTTCAAAGCAATTTCAGGCAATATTTACATGTTATATAACACTTTATTCGCAGTTGATAGATAGATAGATAGATAGATAGATAGATAGATAGATAGATAGATAGATAGATAGATAGATAGATAGATAGATAGATAGATAGCAAACACACATTTCTAAATTACATTACTTAACAGAATAACATTAGTGTACCAGTGTTGAAAAACCTAGAATGCCTCACTTGTCAGCAAATTCATCTTCCTGTCTCTGCATTTCAACTTCCTGTGGATTGTGGCCAATTCGATTCAAATCCACACTCCAAAACTGGAAAGGGATACAGTTCTTCCACACTTTGAATTTTGCACAACCCTGACATTTAGAGATCATTATTAACATCTGGAGGGTGACAGAGGATTCGGAACAAACAAACACTGTTGCCTTTATATCTTGTACCTCTTTGTTAACACAAACCTGTGTCAATGTGCTAATAAAACGCCTCGGCTTCCCTCATCAAACGCAGGTGTCTTCTTCAAAACTAGTTGAGGCCTTCACTGGTTAGCAATGCTCAGTCAGCCCCTGCTGGTAGAGGTCATAACTACACCATCTGGCTGCTAAAAACATTCAGTGGTTTTTGTTAGTGTATTCTGATGGAAGCAAGCAACACACATTTCATTATATTATACACCAGCGCCGAGACTGTATCTGTTGATTTGTGAATGTTGCTGGTGAAAATACACCACTACTCACCAGAGGCATTTAAACTGGTTGATGGTTTTGTTCTTACAACAGAAGTACATTTTTAAGGATTTGTATAATCAATAATGAAACTTGATTAAATGTCTAGTTGTTGTTTAAAATGTGCTGTTTTTGAGCTAAATGTCATGTAGTTCAATACAAAGTTTTACAAAAGAAAAATGTTGCTATTGCTTTGAAAGTGCTTTAACTAAAGGGATAATAAACGTGTATTATTATTATTATTTTTTTGTTTTTTTTGTTTGATTATCCAGTTCAAGGTTACTCCCCAAAGTAACAGCATGTAACGCATATTGTGATGTAAACCATTTAAACAAAACAATGGTTTCAAAACGTTTTGTACAAATATAGAAAGGTCTATAATTCTATTTGAACATGGCATTTAGATTTAATTCAACAACCATAGCACAGATAGTTTATGTCTGCACTTTCTTTATTATTATTTTTTTTTTTTTTTGTATATAAATGAAAACTTTAAACTAAGATTTTTACAATGCAGCAGATATTCATAATAAACAAAAATGACCCAGAAAAAAGTTTCAAGTGATTTTCTTTGCAGGCATTTTCTTTTCAAGGCACACACAAAAAAAGACGGAAAATAGTTTGTCTGACCAAACTAAAAGGAAAAAACTTGAGAATCATTCAATCAAGATGACAATGGCACAATTTCTATGGTAGGCTACTGCTCTTAAGACCAAAATTAATCCACATATAGATTTGTTGTTGATGATGCTTTATGCTTTAATAATAAAACTGTATACAGACAAAGCGCACATGCAGCCATCTTTAAAATTTTGTCTTTGAACTGCCATTATTGCGGTAGATTTTTATATTTCAATGGCACCGCTAGTGGATATACTTATTGTAGAGTTAACGAAAGTTATCATGAGCATTATAATGTTTGAAGCGGATGACAAAAATAGCAGGAGACCTTTTCGTGATCTTTTCAAGATCTTTTCATGATGTGTAAATACAAACCAGAAGAGAGAACAACAGGCGCAGTGTGAAACAGCTGTTGAATGCTTGAATCTGATTGGTTGACAAGCATTCGAAGGTGTGAAATTATTTGCTGGGAAATGCACGACTAAATAAGTTCCAGGCAGGTCTTGACTGCATTACAGTTACATATCACTTCGCCAAATGACTTCCGATATTTCAAAGGTCCTTACAGACTACAACAGCAAAAGAAACAACACCCAACACATAATTTAACAACTTTGACAGCAATGACAGTGACAACAACTATAGACGCTGCTGCCTAATATATTGACATGCACAGACTCAGGTAATTCACACAGGCTAAATCTCTCTCTCTCTCTAGAGTCTGTTAAACTCATATTTGAGGTGAGTTTAATGCAATTTAGGTTGAAATGACTTACATTTTTAAGTTCAATCAACTTTTTTTTACTTTGCTATCAGTGGTTGAAGCATAAAATTATATTTTGGAATTAGCAATGGAAGCTTAAGAATAAATGCATAAGAAATTAGTCCTACACATAAGAGTTTTTAAGGACAAAAAATAAATCCATCATTTGAACAATGTTTTGAAGTGTGGTTAGCATAGTAGAAGAAGAATAATTGCCTCCAGGCCGTTGAATTATTGGAATTATTTTTTAAAGCATGAAACTTTGAAGAAGTGTCATCACATCGAACGCAAATTTAATTATTTGCGTGAGTAGATTACATACAAAGTCAATGCAAATACGCAAATAGATGGATCATTCGCGCCAGGCGTTGCGATTGATCCAAATTGGGCGACGTGTTTGCCGCGAACGTCTTTCGCGCAATTGAAAAATTTGAACTCAAACGGAAGATTCAAGCGTCTAACTAGACGTGATAGTATTTGTAGACGTCTAACTACATGTTTGACGCTCTGTTCGCGCGTGAGTAGATTACATACAAAGTCAATGCAAATACGCGAATAGACGCATCATTCGCGCCGGGTGTTGCGAATGACGCGAATTAGGCGACGCGTTATCCCGTGAACGTCTTCCGCGCATTTGAAAAATTTTAACTCAAGCGGAAGATTCAAGCGTCTAACTAGACGTGATAGTATTTGTTGACGTCTAACTAGATGTTTGAAGTATTTGACGCTCTATTCGCGCGTGAGTAGATTACAAAGTCAATGCAAAATACACGAATAGACGCATCATTCAAACGTCTAACTAGACGCATATTTGATGCTCTATTCGCGTTCCGCGACACACACCAAACGCAAATGTCATTATTTGTGTGAGTAGATTACATACAAAGTCGATGCAAAGCCGCGAAACTGGGCGTTGTGAATGACGCGAATTGGGCGACGTGTTTGCCTCGAACGTCTTCCACGCAAATTGAAAAATTGAACTCAAGCGGAAGATTCACATGACGCTTTGTTGCGCCAACCAATCAACGAAGAGCTAATTGATATGTCCGGTCCACAGCCATAGCGGTCCGGTCTATTACTGTTGTCGAAAATGGAGGAGATGCTAATTGTTGCCGTCTGTGGGTACCCTGAAATATACGATACTACATCCTATGCTAACTGAGACCGGGTAGTTGGTGTCCATCCGAAAAACCTGCGACCCTGGGGTTGGGGTTTGGCTTTCCTCCGTATTTGGGACTTACACAACAAGTACAGAGCAGCAATATCTTTTATTTCAGACATGACGGAAACGTATGCCAGAAAGAAATTGTGTTGTTTTTTTAATCGCGAGTGACGCAGGTTGTTTTGTACGTGCGAATGGGTTCAAAATGTTCAAGCGTCTAACTAGACGCGATGGAAGCGTATTTGACTCTCTGTTCACATTTGGGGTGAACACGCCATAAGCAGAAACATGACTCGTTTGTAGGATTAAGTTTGGTTGTTGCAGTACGTGGCCCTAGATTGTGGCATACTGTCAAACTAGATCAGATTGTACAGTATCACGTTGTCTTTACAGAGACGTGTTTTGTTTCATCATATAAGGAGAAACACCTGCTCACTTGGCTAGGGTAGTTTTAACTCGTGGAGCTAATTGAATACAACTTTAATTGCCCGTCCATTAGCCTGTGCAGATTTCACAATGATACTTTGGGAAAGTTGACAAAAACACGTCTACATTAACATTGGGCAATGGACACTCGCTACTCCAGTCTTTACACACTCTCACTTTTATAGAGTTCCTGCGGCTTTGAGCGGAGAGTGTGTTTCCTAAACCTTAATCTTTCCCTTTCCCTCCATCTCCGTCTTTCAGGCTTAACATTTTTGTTGGCTTGTTATCGGCTCTGGCAGGGAAACCTTGACCGATGTTTAACATTTTTCCAACGCAATCTTATATTTCCTTGACGGATGCCTGTACAATTCTATTATATAGCAGGATACCACGAATTGGAAAACGAATTAAAGATGTAAGCAAGCAGTGATCAAGAAAAAATCTATGTTTTAGGAAGATTTTTTTTTTTCCTTTTAGATGGGGAAAAGGATAAAGTTTAACAAGGTTATAAAACTCAAGAGAGAAAACGTAACACCCAAACACTCCAGTAGTGCCTATGAACTCCATGCTCGGACTTATATATTGTGCACTTATGTCAAATATAAAGTACTTCATTTAAATACCAAAAAATATGTATAGTTTCTCAGCAAGTTCATGACCCAAACGTCTTCCTGACCTTCTAAGGTGCATCTATGAGGAAATAGTTATCTATTATTTGTACTAACTCTATATCACTGCCTCCAAAAGTAAAGCTGACTTATTGCCTCGCTGTCTTATCAGACAGTGTTTCTGCACAGTCACCGTGATTTTGCCAAGTAAGACATGGTCCTGGATCAAAATATTTTTTGGATCCTGGATCAATATTCCTGTCCCAAAATGTAGTCCTTACCCAATCCCTAGCCCTAAACCTAACTCTACCCCTTTCCCTAAAATCATAGGGTAATGAAAGGTGAATAGCATTGATGTTTAAGTTTACTTCACCCTGGTTCTAAGCCTAAACTTGGCAGAAACTCTAAATTTGTCCCTCAAATCTGACTGGTTGATTAGAAAGTTGATGCAGGATCAACAAAGATGTTGATCCAGCAACATGTGGTATCGTTTGGGCACATGCACACAAAGGTACATCACAAAACCGATCTCGGACAGATTTTGGACAATGATCTGGATCACTGTGATTTTGCCAGGTAAGACATGATCCTGGATCAACATTCCTGTCCCAAAATGTATTCCTTACCCAATCCCTACCCCTAACTTTTTCCTAAAATCATGATAGCACTGATGTTTGAGTAATTCATGGTTCTAAGCCTAAACTTGACAGAAACTGTAAACTTGTCCCTCAAATCTGATCGGTTGATTGGACCGTTGATCCAGGATCAACAAAGATGTTGATCCAGGAACATTTGTAACATGTGGTAAACAAGAGAGAGAGAGAGAGAGAGAGAGCTTTGGTGATGACTAAGGAAATATTTAATTACTAATTTCCTGCTAATGACATCAAAAGTGGAAAACATTTCCGTTTTTAGTTCAACTGTCACGGAATGCATAGGATTGTGGGATATCAAAGGCAGCGAATGATGCGTTTCCTTCAAAAATCGATCAGATGAAGGGATCAATCAGGAAGTGAAGCTCACTTTGGTTTCGGACGTGCCTTGATGCCTTTTGACCTTGGGATGTTTCCTCTGGCAGCATTTTAAGCTTTCGGTCGCAGCCTTGCTTCCACAATGTCTTTACAGGACCTGACTGAACACATGCAGTTGCACAACTTTAGCACAGCATTTCAGTACAAACAAAATATTTGCTTGTCATATCTCACCAATAAAAGGCAAAAAGACAGATTATGGCAAAGATTTAATTATGAAACTATATAGAGTTCATAACATAAAAGTAATGATTGGTTTATCAATGTTAATATTGGACAAAAAATGATACGCTCAGTAAGTCTTTTTTTTTTTTTACAAGTTTTTCAAAATTCAACTTACTGCCAATTTAAGTTCTACGACAGCAACTGAACTTAAGTTTTTAACTTATAACAGGTGGATTTTTTTTTTGTTTTGTTTTTTTTACAGCGAGTGCACTATCAGCATTAATTTTTTATTGAATTCCCCTCCGGTATGTGCCGTGTTTTGGAAAAAAACAGCGGCCAACTGTAGCATCAGCAATCCGAGCCAGACAAACTTTGATAACCCAGCCAATACAATGTCATCTGGTCAGGCAAAAGACCACCTTTGTCGTTCATGCATAACCTTCCCAGCTTGCCTGGACCTCCTGGTTTTGGACGCCATGCTGACATTCTGCAGATCATTCCACCCCAGCTTTGAGATCTGCTGTTGAGAAAACACGGGAGAGCCTGATGGATCAATGGCATGCATACTTTCATGACTTCCGTCACCGGATTTGGCAGCTGCTTACATGCATCAAGGCATTCCAATGGATGCACATAATTTTTCCGCCTCCTCCTATTTTCTATCACGAAACGACATCAGAACACCATGTAGAGATCTGTCACAGCTAGACCAATTAGCAGTGATATACTTTGAGCTTTAGTACTAAATCCACATTGCACATCTGCTCGTGGAACAAGAGTGTTAGGGGGTGTTAACTAACAGGAACTGGAGGGTCGCAGGTCTGTTCTGATGGGGTATACAGGGGAATAACGATTCAATGCAAATGAAAAACACTATAATCATGCATAGTTCGGACAAATATTAAATCATGAGTAGTGAAAAAAGTTTAAAATAATTAAAAAAAAAAATTTTTTTGATGATGTTAAATTTTTTCACATTAAGGTGGAAACTTAGCCTGGATGCCAGCCTGAACCCAACAACATTTTTTGGTCGGGAAGTTCGGTCTGGACTCGTTCCTTAGAGTAATTATTATCAGTCAAAAAATGATCAGGCCAATCAAGTTCCCAGGGCGGGCTTTATACGATGATGGCCAGATTATCTGCAAGGACGTAATCATCACGTTATCAAAGTGCGCTTAACTGTTTTCCCTCAGAGATGACTGCAGCTGGAGAATTGAGATGTACAGATTCCGCTGTCGCGTCTGTTGTAAAATAAATCGACAGGGCATTCATTTTAATAGACAAACAGAAAACTGCAATCAAAGCATTTGTCGATCGGAAATTTAATTTTTGCCGTCCTTCCTACATGATTCGGGAAAAGTGTAACTTATCAGTTGGATCTGACGGTCGCTAAGAAGATGGGACGTAATGAAAAGCCTGTGGTCGTTGTGGTTTCTCCTTTGGTCGCACTCATGAAGGACCAAGTAAAAGAAGCAACACTCGTTATTTTACTTCTAAAATAAGTAAGTTCTGTAGTTGACAACGGTGCTATGCAAATTAGTTGACTTACTGCATTGCTCTGATTGGTTGTAGGTCTACCGACTATCCAATTGAGTGCAGAGTTGTTGTTTTTTTCGGTTTTCATAATAAAAGCCCAATGGAGCAGTTTCAGACTCACATTCTGACTAGAATATGAGTATGACGAAGTCAGGCTAGTGGAAACTGGCTTCCCTAGAAAATGTACATTTTACTAACTAACGATGAAAATACTTAAAGTTTACAATATTTAAGGGACTAAATGTATTAATTGCTTTTCTATTGCCAGTCTGTAAACAGCTTATAACGAATTTTGCAAAACCGAGACCTTCCCTGACATCCTATGTTACCGAAAGGCTTTTGACAGATTTTTATGTGAAGTAATCGGGACATTTTAGCAAGAAAAACCAAAAGGATGGGATGTTTAAGTGAGCTTCTGACCCAAGAGCCTCTCTTCTGTTCATTGACACATGAAATTAGTCATTGTGGCTAGCTAGTAGTTGCTATGCAAGCAAACCTCACTCCTCTGGTCTCAATAAGTACTCTAGCGACAGATGCTAGGGGCTGCAGTCTTTAGCCTCCTTGTTAGAGCGCCCGACTCGAGTAGGACATGGGTGGAGGGGTAACGTTGGTGCCGTCGTGACCCGGATGGGAGTGAGGTTTAGGGGGGTGAGTGTAATGGAGGCCAGCTAGTAGTTGCTGTGCAAGTAACCTCACTCCTCTGATCTCAATAAGTGCGCTAGGGAAAGAGTCTTTAGCCTCCTTGTTGGAGTGCCCGACTCTCATGCCGGAGACCCGGGTTCGAGGCCCGAGTAGGAACCGGGCGGAGGGGTTACACTAACATGAACAATGAACAGTTGTATTTTTGTTAACCAACACCACGTATTGCTGCCTGGTTAGTGCATTAGCTGCGTTATCGAAAACAATTTGGGTGCAAAATCATCCTTCATGTGGTAGAAGCTAGAGACAGATTCTCATGGACAGATTGTGTGGCATTCACTCATTTCCAAAAATCGTAAATAATCACACAAAATAAAAGTTAAAACTAGATCCTGAAGCAAAACCAGTTGAAAACCACAGATTTAAACAACTTGAAACTTGAAGCGGTGTGGTCTGTCGTTTCCTTCGCTTTGATTTTGTTCTATTCTTTCCAATGTGGCCAACACCTGCAGTACTACATGCACATTTCCAGGTGTCACTGAAACTGGAGTCTCTCAAAACATTGGCAGTCCACCTTATGGGAATATTTATTTTGTCCTTTACATCGTGTTTTATTGTGTTTATTGTAGTATGCCAGGCGTGCTCTCTCCTCATAGCAGACTAAAATGGAAGCTGAGGAGGCGGAATTTACATTAGAGCTTATAGTTTGTTGAAAGATGAGTACTGCATCCCGTAACACTGATGTATAGCACATTGTAAGAGCAGACGAGAATATTTCAGGCCCGGATTTACTTTGCGCGCCCCCGTTCTTTCAGTGGTGGTTTATTTGGTTGATGGAGTGGCAAATCACACAAGTCATGTTTCATGCAATAAACATTATTTATTATTGTTCAATTGCACATTTCGCTGGAAGCCTTCTGGGGCCCAAGAATAGAAGAGAAGTGGATTTCCAACAAGAAAACAGGTTCCGCTGGGAATAACATGGCTTAGTATCAGCTGTCAAATGAAACCGAGTGCTGCTTGTATTGGGATTTCTTGAGAATACAGGTATGTTTTGTTATAACTTTTATTGCATTTGGCCAAAGTATGAAACCTAAGCCTGGTGGGTAAACACACAGTTATGCCATTTAAAACAATGCTGCAGCATTAGGCATCGAACCACCTGATGCTCATGTACACAGTGATGTCATTTCCCGTGTAAAAATGTGCACCCCCTGTAGCATATGAAGTTAAATTATTAATGAGTTTTACGTTATAAAATCCGGCTTTAAAATACTGTCAGCGAAGGGGTAAAAAAAAGAGTAGTTCACCTTAGAAATGAAAACTTTCACCCTCACGTTGTTCCAAACCTGTATGACTTTCTTTTGTGGAAAACACATAATTTTGAGTTTTGTTTAATTTTGGCATTTTGAGGAAAAGTCCATGTGCACTATAGTTCATGTATGTAAACAAAGGCTTCAAATGTGGAAAACATTTTTTTTTAAATATTATAAAACTATAGTTAATATGACTTGTGCATGAAATTCTTTAGTCAAGTTAGACTTGTAATATAGTGAAGGTTTTGTACAGACTACTTTAAGGTTAAAATCCATGATGGAAAAATAGGCTCCCTTTCAACTCATGAGTGCGAACAGTAAATTTATTTATTTATTTATTTATTTATTTATTTAGAAAAGGGACAGTGTACATTAATAAACATTCTTAAATGTAAATGTACCCAAATTAGCCCAAAGGCTAGTTTTCATTGGTAGTCCCTTTGCCAGATGTTATTAGGCTCTTAACTAGAAAAAAAAAGAGAGAGTTAAAAATTACAGCAATACATCAGTCATAAAACTAGAAGTATACAAAAAGACACTGCATATATATATACAGACATATACAAATTTGGATATACAATTAAAAAAAAAAAAAAAAAAAAACTAAATATAATTTAATTAAGTATGAAAGAATAGGTCTATAATAAAATTAATAATAAGGTTAGTAATAATAATAGAGGAGCAGCGTTAATGTTCACAGTGTTGGTTATGTAGAAGCCATTTCTTAAAATTAAGCTTAAAAGAGTTAAATGATGAGCACTCTCTAATTGGTTGAGGTACTGTATTCCACTGATGTGAAGCTTTGTATGAGAAAACAGCTTGACCGAACGATGTTTTCCTACGTGGAATTATACAATCCGCTCTAATTGCACCTCTTGTAATTCTGTTTTCAACAGATTTAGATTTAATAAAATCTGCCAAAGGAGGTGGAGCCAAACCATGCATAATCCTATAAACTAAACAAACATTTTTAAATTTGATAAGATTTTCCCAGTTAAACAGATTATACTTATTTAAAATGTGACAGTGATGAAAACTAAATTCTTTTTTATCTAAAATTTTTAGTGCTTGTTTGTATAATGATTCTAATGGTTTTAGGACTATCAAATGTGTGTTTGACCAGCTTGTCAAACAATATGTGACATGAGAAAGAATCATAGAATGGAAATATATCTTTGCTGCCTGATTTGATAAACAATTTCTAATGAACCTAAAATTAACCAAGTTAAATTTAATCTTTTTGAAAACTTTTTTTACGTGAGTTTTAAAACCAAGATAGGAGTCCAGATGTACCCCTAGATATTTACATTCTAAAACAACTTGTACTCTTTCTCCTGAAATAAAAATGTCCTGTTTTTTATAAGATCTATGTCCTTTAGAAAAGAACATACAAACTGTTTTTGCCACATTTAACCTCAGAGAATTCTGATTAAGCCATGATGTAACTTTTACCATAACGTCTGTCAATTTTTTTGCAATCTCTTCTGCATTTTTACCATTTGTAAAGATGACTGTATCGTCAGCATACATTAAGATATTACATTGTTCACACTCCTTGGGTAAATCATTAATATACATGCTAAAGAGTATTGGGCCCAATATGGACCCTTGTGGAACACCAGTTGATAGACCTAATAAATTAGATTTAAAATTATCAATTCTTACTAATTGAGAACGGGAAGAAAGGTAAGATTTGATTAAATTTACAAATTGTATAGAAAAGTTAAAATCATACAGTTTTTGCAAAAGATTATTATGGTTTAGAGTATCAAATGCTTTCTGTAAATCAAGAAATACTAATAATCAAGAAATAATCAACGCATTCTCACCCCAAGGCGTCACCTTTGACCATGCTTCAATATTTGACGTTTTAGGCGCCCTTTAGCGTCACTTACATGACGCGATCCTACGGCGTCATCTAACTGACGCTAAAGGAAAGCGTCTAGGACGCGGTTAGGTTTAGGTGTGGGGTGGGGGTAGGGTACACGCGATCCTAGGGCGTCATCTTACTGACGCTAAAGGGCGCCTAAAGCGTCAGATATTGAAGCATGTCCAAATGCTTCCCAAGGCGTCAGTTAAGTGATGCCTTGGGGGTGAGAATGGGCTGAAATAATTGGCCACATGCCACAGGAAGTTGAGTTTTAATTTGAATTCAAAACGAAATGACAAAGAGGAATTTACTGAATTCAACACACAGTGCATTCTAGGAAATCAGTCAGTCAATCAGTCAATCAATCAATCAATCAATCAGTCAGTCAGTCAGTCAGTCAGTCAGTCAGTCAATCAATCAATCAATCAGACCTATAAACCTTTAAACTTCAAGGCTTTTAAAACTTTTTTCCCAAAGCATTCAAACAAGGTTTGTATATCCAACATTCAAAATGTTGTTTTTCTAATTAAAATTCCACTTTCTAATGGTTAAATTCCAAATCTGCATCCTGCTTGCCACCACCATTAAATTCAGAAATAGAACTACATTTCCAATTCAAAAAATGGTCAGCATCCCTGTATATGTTTTTTTTCTTTGTTTTGTAGAGCCTGACAGCCATCCACATTCACTTTCATTGAAGAGCAGCTTTTGTCTTACACAGAAGAAAGCTCACCAAACTTTGGAATGGCATGAGATGAGTAAATGATGACAGAATTTTCATTTCTGGGTGAAGTATCCCTTTAAATCACCATATGATTTACCTGTGTTTTTTTTTTTTTTTGACTGAATGTATTTTAGAAATATCCCTGCAAACAAATTTAGGTTCTGGGAACGTTAGTTTTTGGTTCCCAGAACGTTCCTAGAACTTTCCCTTAAGGTTAAGGGAACGTTCCCGGAACATTCTATTTACTTTATAAAAATGGAATCTAAAAATAACCTACATGGAACCATTCGGGAACGTTAGGGGAACGTTCTGTGTTTGCTGCTGAAGTGAAACAGGTCAGATTCATTTTCCATAAGTGTACCAGAGCACCAAAATTCAGGATATCCTATGTCCTTTGGAAGCTTTCCAGTCTTAAAATCATGGATAAACCAATGGATGGCTACAGAATAGAGAGGGCGTTCAGAGTTCAGACAAACGTCCGGCACAAACATAGAGGCACTTCTATTCGGCAGATTGATGGATCATAATGACACCTGCATGCGCACAATTTTGATTTGGAATCAGCCAGGGCTCATTATTCAGGTCTTCAGAAAATGCTCAGGTGTTGAAAAATAATATTTGCAGCACGGTTCAAGGTCTCGGCCTCCACAGACTGTGTCTTTATACCTGAACATCCTTCTCCTGCCTCCCTGCCCAGCATCTGTTCAAACAGCCGTAATCAGAGCTTTCGGTAAGCAAAGGCTATTCCCACCGAGAAATTTCCAGTGCTTACACAAACACGTCCTTAAGTCCTCTTGTTATGATTGGCCGTCATATTCCTACCAGTCACACACAGGTATACGAGCACTGCGTACGCACACACACTTGAGTTTATAAACTGTGACGCACAAGCTCGGTACCGGCGTGCTGTCATCTTAAAACCCTAAAACACACAGAAAGAGCTTTCATCGGGGCAGTTTTTCAGATGGGAGCTCATAAAACCCATGAGGATCTCCAAAATCAAAATGAAACCAAAATGTTGATATACTTCATTATTTCACACTTCTACAAAGTGTAGCTCATTTGCCTGGCTGATAAATTAGCCTAAATATTACGTTCACTGACGATATAAAAACAGCATCATGAATATTGCTATAATTTCAGAATTAATAATAAATTAAATACATTGTAAATTTATAAACATCTATCAAATAAAGTTGCCATGAAACTAAAGTTGCGATAGTCTTTTCTTCTCTATTGTGACGTGTATCCGAGGGAAACGGCTTCTCGAACAATAAAAAATGAAGGGCGGGGCTTAATTTTGCCCAAAACGAATCTATTGAATGGTTGTGGTTTGTTATTGGTGGATCTCATGTGAGTGACAGGTTTTCCCGCCCTAAACATGTCATCAGAAAAGAGAAAAGATGTTGCTGCAAGAGTGAAGAAAAGTGATTTTGGTTAGAGATCACGAGGGCACATGAATAAAAAATTATGCGCACAGATAATTTATGATAAATATTGCAATATTCCATACAAAAATACAAGAAATACCAATTTCGGTTTCATTGTGACTAATATTGAGCGGTCATGTGAAGATATGCTTACATCAACTGTAAGTTATGTTTTATTTAATAGTATGTAAAAAGATACCATTAGAAGTTTCACTCAAAAACAAAAATGTTCCTAGAAGTCTTAATTTGGTATTTTTCATGTGAAAATGTGTTTTCAGATTAATATTGCTGTTTGTTAGTGCAAATAAATATGATTATGGATATGATTAGGCCTATATATCATTTGTCCTTATTGTGTGGAAAATATCTATATCTATAATCTATAACTAGATTTTTGCTGTATTTTATTGATTGAAATGAAAATGTCATGCCATTTCAAAGCAAATACACATTTATGAATATCGTCCAGCCTTACCAATCACAGACTCTTTACTTTGCGAGCTGAGCGTGTTCAGTGTCAGAGACTGAGTCACTCCCGTTCTTGACGTTTCGGGACATTTCTGCATTTTCCTGCTTTCTTTTAGCTTGTATCAGAAACAGGTGGCACTCGTAGAGCCGCTCTCTGATGAATGAGTTGAGTGAGGGATCTTGTTAAGTGTATTTTTATCGGCTTCATCTGAACCCGGCCTTGAACTGCTGTTTCCTGGGGGAACAAGTCATGTAAGAACCGACTTTTGTTCATCGTGGTTTTGTGCAACGTGGCTTCGACTAACATGCT
The DNA here is from genome assembly GCF_988280905.1 of Pimephales promelas. NCBI lineage: Eukaryota > Metazoa > Chordata > Actinopteri > Cypriniformes > Leuciscidae > Pimephales > Pimephales promelas. Next base: position 35,510,979 of record NC_142776.1, on the reverse strand, counting down.
GACAGTTTCTGCATCTGGCACCGAATGTTAACTTCACTCATGGTGGAGTGGGGCCCCAAACTGCACACACACACACACACACACAAGATTCCGCTGACATTCTCACCTATTACCCGTCATTTAGAAAACAGCGCACTCTCTCGCTCTCTCTGCAAGGTGCTAGGCAAACATACCGGCCCTGAAATATGAAAATATCGGCACTCTCCAAAGCAATTTCCTTCAGCACAGCTTTGCTCTGAGGAGAGACAGAGAGATTGAGTAGCCCAAGATGAGAAATATGCTTCACTTTAAAATCTTTTAGGGTGTGTTCAGACTTGGCAGGTTTAGTTCCACTAAAGGGGGGGTTGATAACGATTTCACTTTTATCATTTTAAATAGTGTGTAATGTTGCTGTTGGTGCAGTAGTTGCAGCACTGAAAGTTCATTGTAAGCAGAGATATCACTTCATGTTTAATCTGATGGACTTCTCTGTGCATGCTCTTTGAGGTGGTGACCATAGACCTGCATTATATGACTGACTGACAAGAACGGTTTGACCTAAAGCTATCAAAATTGAAACTACTGTGGAAACAAAGACACCTATGGATGCCCTTGAGGTAAGCTAAAACATACCAAAAATTAATTTTAAAGTGAACTATCCCTTTAAGAAAAGTCGCTCTTACTGCCCGAAAAGGCTACTATATTATTATTTCCTGAGATCTTCATTCCCATAGGGAGTGCTAACTGCTGCACCTCAACGCCGACTGGTTTCGTTTTAAGATAAAGTCATTTAGGAACCCTGAACTGTCTCACGCACTATCAAAGGCAAAGATCACAGACTTCCACTTATTAGCTGACTCGTGTTTGTATTGATCACAGACGTGAAATGACTCAAACCTGAGACCTGAAAACACATCTTAGGCCCTTGTTCTGGTCGTCCGTCACCACATGCGCAACACATAAACACTTTTTCTATGCCACGCAAACACACAGCATGGAAACCATTCCCAAGACGCTCTGATCCGAGCAAACAAACAACAGTCGTGTATTCCTGGAGGAGATGCAAGAAGAATGAATCAGAGGGTAGTGTGGACGCTTAAAGCTGGGCCATAAGATTACAAATGGCTTTAGAGTAATAGTTTGATCTTTCTGACAGTGAGTGATATCATTTATTGTACCTCAGGGGTTAAAAAGCATGTCATTATGTTTACATTAATAGACATCACGATGCACAATAGAAAAACATTTACACACGCATTCAAAATGGTGTTTTGGCACAAATGATAGTTGTTAATTAAAGGGATAGTTTCCAAAAATGAAAATTCTGTTACTCACCCTCATGTTGTTCCAACCCCGTAAAACTTTCGTTCATCTTCAGAACACAAATTAAGACATTTTTGATGAAATCTGAGAGCTGGATCACTCCTCTATGGGCTTCTGGGTAATTTAATTTGCAGGCCCAGAAAAGTTAGTAAAGACATTGTTAAAATAGTCCAAGTGACTACAGTGGCTCAACCTTAAGTTTATCAAGCGACGAGAATTCTTTTTATGCGCAAAAACAAACAAAAATAACAGCTTTATTCAACTATTCGTTTTCTTATAAATATAAGACACTTATATGAGTGATGTAATATTAATGCAATAAATAATTATTTAATATTACGTTCAAGAGTCTGCGGTTAATACAAAAAATGTTTCAAGAAAGAAATCAAAACTTTTATTCAGTAAGGATGCTTCAAAATGTCAGTAAAGACATTTTATAATGTCACCAAAAAATTTAAAAAAAAAATTTAAAATAAATGCTGTTCTTTTGAAATTTCTTTTCATCAAACAATCCTGACAAAAAATGTGTCATGATTTCCACAAAAATTGTAAGCAGGATTTTAATATTTTATGTCATTTTGTCGCCCCCCAATGTCTATGTTGGTTACAGACCTGGGGTGCGTTACCCGAAAGCATCGTTAGACAACTATGGTCGCAAGTTGGTCGCAATTTCCATTGAACTCTATAATTAGTAACAACAGAACTTGCGACCGTATTTGGCTAACGATGCTTTCGGAAAACGCACCCCTGTTTGTCCTAAAAAGGGAAAATATATTTTCTTGAAAGTTCTACGAGCAGGAAGTTCATTCCAAGGAAGTTAAATTTCAAATTAAAAGTCTCTTCTAGCCAAGCCCCAATAGAAGTTCGTGTAGAATAGTTGTGCTCATCCCACATACATACCTGAGGATTACTTACAATCTGCAATGAGTTTTATGGAGAAGCAATAGTTTAGATATCCTGTTTAACAAGCATAATTTGTTGCTAGACATCTGCTCGTAAACGTAAATTCCGGCAAATCCTTGTCTTCCGTAATTATTTACTTCATGGAAAAACTGCAATGAATATCCAACCAACAACAATTTTGTCAAAAAGAGTAAGTACAGAAGGTTGTATTATATGTAACAGAATGAGTAAAACGGAAACAGGTGTTGAATTTGGTAGTAGAAATTCTAGTTCTGAAGAATTATTTTCATTGTTTCAGATAATGAAGCCCTCATAATGCTAATTCAGAGTCTATAACATGTGTGTGGATTAATTTCATTATGACTTTAAACTCTCATGATCTGTCAGTCTTCCTTTAGTATAAAACCACAAAAAATGCACAGAACCACAGAACACAATCTCACCAAACTGCACTTTTCACCATCACTAATTTGTATGTGTATATATGTTCGATGTTATGTTTAATATGTCGTTTGGATTGTTGGCTGAGCATCAATCTTTGTCAATATGGCAGAATGGAAGCAGTCCTCGTGTGACACCCTGACCGCTTTCTTTGCTCCCAGGTTCCTTGAGTCCAGATATCTCCGTCCGCAGTCTCCCACAAAGAGATCCACTGGCCAACAGCCAATTACTCCATCCTGGACTTCTCAACTTCACCAATAGAAACCAGATGGAGACTCATACAACAATGCTGTATGGCCAGAACTTGAGAGAGAGAGCGATAAAGAAAAAGAGAGGTGAGACAAGTGTTGAGGATCAGTTGAGAAAGGCGCTAAATTCCTAAATCAGTCTTCTGAAGCCATACGATATCTCAGACTGAAACTGAAGTCCTTATTTGCTGTAAACTTGCCCTCTGGCGTTGCTCTCAAATTTGATTTTTGCTTGTATGCATTAAACGTGACACCTCAAGACATGCTATGTTCGACATTTTCACATGTAGTGTAAAAAAGAAACCGAGAAAAGTTCAAATCAAGGCAACATGGTGCACGTTTTCTTCTCTGTGGGCCTTGAGATTTAACGTAGTGAAACTGCGCAACGCTTCTGTGTTGTACGCAACATGCATGACCAGCGTCATCCAATAGGGAGCTTACATGTGATGTACAGCACAGAAGCACTGCGCAGTTTCACTACGTGAAATCTCACGGCCCACAGAGAAGGAAATGAATAGTTGAATAAAGTCGTTATTTTTGTTTTCTTGCGCACAAAAATTATTCTCATCGCTTGATAAACTTAAAGGGATAGTTCACTTTGAAATACATTTTTGATATGATTTAGTGGTAAAAACAATATAAATACTGTTCGTTTTCTCACACAAACCGCTCGTTTCGTGTCTTAGGCCATCAATGTGTACTTACATTTACGAGTCATTAAATCATGTTTAATTTGGACTTCTCTGTGCATGCTCTTTGAGGTGGTGACCATAGACCTGCATTATATGACTGACAGACAAGAACGGTTTGACCTAAAAATATCAAAATTGAAACTACTGTGGAAACAAAGACACCTACATCTTGGATGCCCTTGAGGTAAGCTAAAACATTAATTTCAAAGTGAAACTATCCCTTTAAGCATCAAATCACCATATTAGAATTATTTCTGAAGGATCATGTGACACTGAAGACTGGAGTAAAATGATGCTGAAAATAGCTTTGCATCACAGGAATAAATTACATTTTAAATATTAAAATAAGCAAGTATTAGTAGTATATAGTAACTGCAAGTATTGGAATAACAATGCAAACAGCTTGCAAATAAACAATGCCATCAGTGTACACACTTGATTGCTATAGTCATTTAATGGTGCTTTAGTCTCTTTTGAAGCTTGCCAGCCCATTCTGAATGCCTAAGAGGTGTAAAGGAAGGAAGGAGAGAAATATGGAGGAATATGAAAGAAATGTGTGCGAATGTGCGTGTTGAAGTAAAACCTGGAGTGTCAAAGCAGCATAATTGATGTCTTTGTTTGGTTGGCTTGGTTTCAGTGACTATATGAATCCTTGCAGTGTAGCAGGGCTGAGAGAAAGAGAGAGAGAGTGGCAGTAAGCAGGGAGTTGATGGAGTAGCAGGCTGAAAGAAAGGAGCCCTTTCACATGCCCATTGACCGCTAAGTAGTAAAAGGAGAACAGAGCCGTGGTGCTGACTGAGAACACCTGAAATACACAACACTGACCAGAGATCAGTGCCATGAACTCGCCATAACCCCCACAAGCCTTTCTGTCTCACTCTCTCCTTTTACAATCCGACAAGTGTCCATTTTTGCCTCAACTCAACAAACTCTTTTTCAAACACTTAATCGGTCTAATCCAGCTAGACTTTTGACTACCAGCTATCAAGGTGTACAGGATTTTATTAGCTCAGGAAACATGTAACTTCTGAACTACGGCCAGGTTTATAACAATCTCTGAAGGAACATTTTTCCATCCAAAATAATAGAATCAAGGGAAATGTTCAGTACTGAAATTCATAACAACAACGTCTTTTAATTCAAACTTCGTTTCAACTATTTTAAGTTGGTTATTCACTAAATGCAAAATGTCTTGTTCAGCCATTTTTTTCTCCAACCCAATACGGATTGAAATTCAGATTGAGTACATTTTTAATTAACAGCCAGTGTTATTTTAGTTGTATTAATCATTTGAATTAGCTTTTATAATAGTTTTCATTTTAATTTTAGCTTATATATTTCATGTTAATTTTATGTACTAGTAAATCTCATACTAAATAGTCGAAAGTTTTGATCAAAATATTTCAGTCTAATTAAAAATGTATTATTTTACCCATTTTTTCCTTTAATTGCATCATTAAAGTGTGTCAGGATTTACGTCAATGTGAGCAAACGTTATGCACCAAGTGTATCCCGACTTTTGACTTGTCTTGAGTCATATATCACTCTTAGAAGAAATGGTTCTATTTAGAACCAGAAATGGTTCCATCCCCCGCTTCATATATTGAACTCCAAAATGGTTCTATATAGAACCTTTTTTTTTTTTGGTGAAAGGTTCTATATGCGAAGTATGGAACCCCAGTGATCTATATAGAACCCAGAGGAACCCTTTTTTAGAGTTTATAGAACCTTTTAGGGGTTCCAAATACATAGCGCTGATAGAACATTTTAAGGTTCTATATAGAACCCTTTCTTCTAAGAGTATGGACTATTTTATGATGCTTTTTTGTCCTTTCTGGCGCTTGAGAAGTCATAGCTTTAAATTTTTTATTGTGTTGAAAAGAACAGCGTGAACATTCTTAAAAATGTCTCATTTGTGTTCCACAGAAAAGATGAGAAATGGTTTAATTTTTTGTGTGTGTGTGTGTGTGTGTGTGTGTCTTTCTTTACCTAGTTCCAAAAAAAAGTTTCCTTCCAACTGAGTTCCATCAGTCGAGGAATTAGAAACATTGGCTTTCTCTGTCTGCAAAGAGAAAGAAAAAACCTTGAGTTTTTCATTTTTTCCTTCTCTCTCCAAAAAGCAGTTCCAGCTGTCCTCTCTTTAGCTCTTGCCTAATCAGGTTTAAGCTAATTATGAACTTAGATCAAATTCTATAAACAAACACGGCGTTCAAATCACTTACTTACAACGTCCCGTCGTGGCTTATAGGTTGAAAGAGCGGCTATACGTCCACCTGCCCCCCACCCAAAGCAAACCATAAAATCTGAGTTTCCTTCCTTCCTTGCTTGCTTTAAAATCAAGGGAGTGTTTCAGCTAGTGCTTGTGCAGATATAGATGGTGGAAATGAAAAGCAAGAACATTTCTTTGTTCATTTGTGAACGTAGAGGATGAAGATGATGATAAAGATGACACACTCCGTATGTTTTCCTGTAATGCACTGCAGATCTTGCGACTGACGTCCTGCAAAGAACAGAGGAATGTGGAGTTGAAACAGTTTGCTCTGGTTTTCACTTGTCCCTTAGAGTCATTTATATAGCTCAGTTTAGAAACGCTGTATTGGGACTGCCAGTAAAGTAAGAAATGACTTTCAGCTCTTGGTATTCAGTTTGGGTTTAGTAATTTAGACAACCTGCTATGTTCCACTTATCATCACTGTAAAAAAAAATGTACCATAAAATGTATAGTAACTTACTGGCAACAATTAGCCAGTAAGTTACTGTGAATGTGTTTTACAGTAAGGGTCCTGTACTTCCATTTACAGTATTTCACAGTGTATACATAAAATACTGTAAATGGAAGTACAGTACCTGTGAAACGTATTCACAGTAACTTACTGGCAACAATTAGCCAGTAAGTTATTGTAAAAACAACTAAAATCACAGTATTTAATTGTTTTTGTTGGTACTGTACTTCCATGTACAGTATGTTATGTATACACTGCAATCAAAAACAATTAAATACTGTAATTTTAGTTGTATTTACAGTAACTTACTGGCTAATTGTTGCCAGTAAGTTACTGTGAATAGGTTTTACAGTAAGGGTCCTGTACTTCCATTTACAGTATACACTGTAAAATCAAAAACAATTAAATACTGTGATTTTAGTTGTATTTTCAGTAACTCACTGGCTAATTGTTGCCAGTAAGTTACTGTGAATAGGTTTTACAGTAAGGGTCCTGTACTTCCATTTACAGTATACACTGTAAAATCAAAAACAATTAAATACTGTGATTTTAGTTGTATTTTCAGTAACTCACTGGCTAATTGTTGCCAGTAAGTTACTGTGAATAGGTTTTACAGTAGGGATATTGTACTTCAATTTACAGTATTTTATGTATACACTGTAAAATCAAAAACAAATACTTTCATTTTAGTTGTATTTACAGTAACTTACTGGCTAAGTGTTGCCAGTAAGTTACTGTGAATACGTTTTACAGTAAGGGTCCTGTATTTCCATTTACAGTATTTTATGTATACACTGTAAAATCAAAAACAACTCAATACTGTGATTTTAGTTGTATTTACAGTAACTTACTGGCTAATTGTTGCCAGTAATTTACTGTGAATATGTTTTACAGTAAGGGTACTGTACTTCCATTTACAGTATTTTATGTATACACTGTGAAATGGCGTGGTGATGGTGCAGAGGAAATGGGTGGTGATGGCGCAGTGGATACGACACATATCTTTGGTGTGAGAGACCCGGGTTCGAATCCACTGTGAGACACCAATGTGTCCCTGAGCAAGACACTTAACCCCTAGTTGCTCCAGAGGCATGCAACCTCTGACATATATGGCAATTGTAAGTCGCTTTGGATAAAAGCGTCAGCTAAATGAATAAAAATGTAAAATGAAAAAAAAAAATTAAATACTGTGTAGCCAATATGCTACAAAATATGCAAGCTACAACCTAAAGCATGACTTTGAAAAATTGCCCGGCACACCTGCACATCTCTGAAAACGCCAACAGTGAAAAGGAAGTAATGGAATGTCTCATAAACAGCATGGAGAAAGCCATCACTCTCGATACGGGCCTAAAACCCAACACAAGCTGTCAGACATGATTTTGTACTGGTCTGAGAGGAAGCCTTTGAGTTTTAATCTAATTCTGCTGTCAAACACAATTTACAACATAGCAGACAATGAGAGGTAAACGAAGCAGGGTTCTTGCAAAAGATTGCGTAATTAACTCAAGACTTTGCATTTTTCGAGAGATAAACAACTTGTCAAGACGGCAGCTGATGTGAATTTCTGTTAAATGGCAATGCACTCAGCATTTGGAAAAGGAAAATAAACAACAGATTACAACAAAGAAACAAGTCTGGTTAATTTCGTGGCCTCCTAAACGATTAAAAGGCAATGTAGTATATTTAAGCAATATTATTTGTCTTGTCACAAGGTTAAGGGTTCATTCAAATCCCCAACGTTGTCACATAACTCATTCTGCACCATTTGTGCTATACAGCCATGAATGACAGTTGTGCTATTTCATTTCTAAGCGATCAGATTCATGATTTGTGCATTGTAGGAAATAAAAGATGTGGAAAATTTACCCAGAACACCCAAGAAACCATGAGCAACACCATATGCAATGCCCCGTACAACCCTAGCATTGGTGACATGTCTTGCATTGGTGAGCACTCATTGTTTTGTTCAGAATTACTGAATAGAAATACAGAAATGATTCAGAAAATGCTTGCATTTTCAGCTCCAAAAGAGACATTCATAGGTTGTTTACCCTAAAAATCTGTATAAATCAAGTGTAGCATCAGTTCTACCAGAAAGACTCTGGAGAATAATACTGTAACAATTGACCATTTATTAACAGCCCAGCAAGCAATATTATGATATAAAGTTCTTTTGTGTATAGGCCCCGTCCTTAGCTCGCAAACCGATGGTCCGGACTCTGCATTTCCTGCCTGAAGACCAAGGCAGGGGTGCAGCCGACCCCCTGTGAGGTATGGGAAGGGACCATCCTGGTGGTGGTGGTGGTGGTGGAGGATGGAGGGGAATGGAAGCATCAGCATCTGCAAACTCAGACATGTGTAAGTAGCTCTTTTATAACACAAGTATTAGAACACAATTGGGTAGATGAGATGGTAATAAGTGACGTAACAATTAAGTCTTCCTGGCAGATATTATGCTAAAGCTTTCATTTCTGGCTGGTCACGTTAGTCAAGCAAGCTCGCTCTCAGCTGATCCACGTCTACCTTAAGGAATACGACGCCAATGTATTCATAGACTCCACCAAAAATGGAAGACATAGGGAATATTCATACTTTTACACACTTCCCCTTTAACTTGATGAGTTGTGATGGCTCCTCTATGAAGTGAATGATTGACATTTGATGCTTTTGTTTGTTTATGCGTATGACAAGCAATCTTATATCTCTAGGATTTTGTGAAAGCAAAAGCACATGAAAAACTGCACTGCATTTAGACAACTCAACACAAACAAATCTCCCCACAATCAGCCTTCACACCCAAGCCCTCATGCAGCCTCCGTCCGAACTCGACGCTTCTCGCCAAAGCGAAAACGAAACACTATAAAACACCATTTAGCCCTGTCATGATGTCATCGTCCCTCTACTCATTTTAACTTATCAGCTCTACATTTAATGACTCAGCGGAGGCTGAGAGCGCTTACCTCGGGCCAATAAATTCAAGCAGAGGAGTTTCGAGTTATTTTGATGACCTTGCTCCTTCCTTTTCGCTTTGCAGGGCACCATGTTGCAAACACCAAGCGTTTCAGGCTCCAGGGAGGGTCATGCACCTCTGTACGCTTCTGACCGGAAACTTTATAACAGTGGTGACCTTGGAATCAACCTAATCGTGAAGAAGGGCGAGAAAAAATTACATTAAGAAAATACTAGAGACTGGTTCCCTCACATGGCATAACCGTATATTAGTGAAGAACATAGTGAGACCTAGCAGAGAGAAAGCGCTTGACCACCATTGCCGGAATTTTCCGTCATTTATAAAACAGCGCTTCCCCACCATTTTTCGTCATTTATGAGACAACACTTCCCCGCCATTGCCGGAATTTTTCGGCGTTTTTGAGACAGCACTTCCCCGCCATTTTTCGTATTTATGAGACAACACTTCCACACCTTTGCTGGAATTTTCCATAATTTATGAGACAGCGCTTCAACAGCATTGCTCGAATTTTCTGTAATTTATGAGACAACACTTCCCTGCCATTGCTGGAATTTTCAGTAATTTATGAAGCAATGCTTCCCCACCATTGCCGGAATTTTCCGTCATTTATAAAACAGTGCTTCCCCACCATTTTTCGTCATTTATGAGACAACACTTCCACACCTTTGCTGGAATTTTTCATAATTTATGAGACAATACTTCCCCGCCATTGCCGGAATTTTCCGTCATTTATAAAACAGTGCTTCCCCACCATTTTTCGTCATTTATGAGACAACACTTCCACACCTTTGCTGGAATTTTTCATAATTTATGAGACAACACTTCCCCGCCATTGCCGGAATTTTCTGTCATTAATGAGACAACGCTTCCCCACCATTGCTGTAATTTTCCGTAATTTATGAAGCAATGCTTCCCCACCATTTTCCGTAATTTATGAGACAACACTTCCCCACCATTGCCGGAATTTTCCGTCATTTATAAAACAGCGCTTCCCCACCATTTTTCGTCATTTATGAGACAACACTTCCACACCTTTGCTGGAATTTTTCATAATTTATGAGACAACACTTCCCCGCCATTGCCGGAATTTTCTGTCATTAATGAGACAACGCTTCCCCGCCATTGCTGTAATTTTCCGTAATTTATGAAGCAATGCTTCCCCACCATTTTCCGTAATTTATGAGACAACACTTCCCCACCATTGCCGGAATTTTCCGTCATTTATAAAACAGCGCTTCCCCACCATTTTTCGTCATTTATGAGACAACACTTCCACACCTTTGCTGGAATTTTTCATAATTTATAAGACAATACTTCCCCGCCATTGCCAGAATTTTCTGTCATTTATAAAACAGCGCTTCCCCACCATTTTTCGTCATTTATGAGACAACACTTCCACACCTTTGCTGGAATTTTTCATAATTTATAAGACAATACTTCCCCGCCATTGCCGGAATTTTCCGTCATTTATAAAACAGCGCTTCCCCACCATTTTTCGTCATTTATGAGACAACACTTCCACACCTTTGCTGGAATTTTTCATAATTTATAAGACAACACTTCCCCGCCATTGCCAGAATTTTCTGTCATTTATGAGACAGCGCTTCCCCACACTGACGAAAATTTCCAGCTTCACCGTTATACGGTAGGGGGCGCTATGACACGTCTTCTGAAAGAGTACAGAATCTGTCAAAACACAGGCAAAAAAGAAGCAGAAACAAGCTATGGCATATGTAAGTAGATGCTTAGATGCTCATTCGAAAGTGTGTTATGTTCACCCAGCTGTCAGGTCTTGTTCGGGATTCCCACGGACGTTGTAGTTTGTCAAAAATGGATAAAATTTATGTTTGATTATGTTCCTGAAAATTACAATCGTAATTTAGCTCTCTGTGCAACGCATTTTACGAGAGCGGCTTCTAGAATCTCCACGAATTCAATGCCAGATTCAACAAGAAACTTTCGCCTGTAAAGGTAATGGGCGTGAAGTATCCAGACAACATGCACTACACAGTTTAGCCAATCACATCACACTGCCCCAAACTAACCAATCTGAGCCCACTGCCTGTTTCTGAGGGGGTGGTTTCATAGACTCAGGAAGTCAACCGGTCGTTCAAATGACAGAGGAAGCGACTTACAGTAAAGGTGAAATTTATGAAAAATAAGACTTTTTAAAAAAGAAAAACCACAAATCCATGTTATATTGCACCCCATAACCACAATCATGCAAAGAAAAAAAGCAGTAAACCACCCCTTTAAATACCTCCTCAGAACACAAACTGCACAGCAACGCCCTGGCAATCATCGTGGTGAAGAGGTAAAACACCACTTGCATTTACTTCAGAAAATCTAGTTAGTAGAGTTTGGTTGGTTTGAGCTGCGCCCAATAGTTGGCAGAGATTCTCCCTGGTAAGCAAACATCTTCAGAAAGACTCTTTTTAGTTTTCTGGAGACGGTTCCCCATCATAATTTTTGAACAAACGGAGCAAAGAAAACAAAACGTCAAAAACCACAATTTATTGCCGCTGCCCTTGAAAAGGCTCTCTCTGTTCTGGGCAGCTCAGCGTTTACACTCGATTTCTACTTCTGGATGGCCGGACAGTAAGATATCTCTCTGTCATTCTCTACTGAGGAGCCAATTCAGTTCATTTATAAGCCCCCCCCCCCCCCCAACCCCCGAACCCTGTCTGACATCACTCGCTAGTTGAACTTTACTATACCAATGCGTCGTTTACTCAAGTGTGGCGTTTTATTATCAGAAGTGCTATTAGAGGAGAAAGAAGTCTCCTTGCGGTTTATAGGGCTTGGGTAAGCATTTCAGAAGTCGGTAGAACAAAAATATGGGCATTTGTTATGCAACCACGTGAGAAAAGAAGGAACAGCAAGTTGCCTGAAGGTTTAACTGAGCTATTAAATAACTCTCCATATTGTTAGCAGCCTATTTAGAGGGGCTGCACTCTTGTTTGGGAGTTTAAATTACCATTCAGGGTATGAAATGGGGATCTGGTACTTAAAGGGGGGGTATCGAGTAGCTCAAGCCCTCCCGTTATAGCCCCTAAACTGGCCTGCTTGATGTCTTCTCCTCTGGAACGGCATTGTCCCACGTTGGCGTACCGTTAGTGTTGCATTTGGGAGCTGTTTGCTGCCACTGTAAAGAGTCAGATGGGACACTCAATGAAAAACAGGCAGCAGTAATAAAATAGCAACTAAACAAGGAGCCACTGAGTAGCGTCGGCCTCCTACGGCGCTACAGGAGCAGAGTGCAACTCAGATGCCCACAGCCAAACCAGAGCATGTCTACAAACTGTAAACAGATGCGTGCAAATGTATGCCTTTAAAAAGGCTGAGAGTGACGGGCATTGGGATTCTTTAATTGTTTATTCATAACCTGCACTGTAGTTTTTTTTCCCCCTCAAATTTGTAGATTATTGGAGAACGTGTTACAAGAAAATATGGTAACACTTTATTTCCACTTTAGACACTACTGAATAACTTTGCAACTACATGCCAACTATCTCTCATTAAAATATTAGTAGACTGTCTGCTTAATATCTCTTATTTTTTTTAAATGACTGATTGTTTCACTTGATAAGACCCTTATTCATCGCCTGAAATTGTTTAAAGCCATTTGAAAAGTGTGCAGTTTGCACTGAAACTGTCTTTTGGATCTTGAACCGTTTGGTTCCCATTGAAGTCAATTATATGGAGAAAATTTCCTGGAATGTTTTCATCAAAAACCTTAATTTATTTTCGACAGAAGAAAGAAAGAAAGACATGGACATCTTGAATGACATGGGGGTGAGTAAATTATGAGCAAATGTTTTTTTTTTTAAAGTGAACTAATCCTTTAACCCTAACCTACCAGTCTACTAGTTTTCTAACTCGACGACATTTAGTTGCAAAAGTAGTTTGTAGTGTCTAAAGTGGACCATCGAAATAAAGTGTAACCAAAAAACTATTTCAGTCTATTTTAAAATTTCACACCTAAGATAATGTGTTACTTGCCATTCATATTTATTTATTGGTAGTTTTAAAACTTTACTTGCAATTTTAGAGTGAAAATGGTTTCAATGTAAATCCTACTCCAGATTTTTTTTCTAGTGTTGAAACAATATTGAGATCACATAGTAAGGCACTGAATTTTTTTTTTTAAATGATTGTAATACACACTAAAAAGGGCAGCTTATGTGGACAGAAATTCACCATAAAAAATTCTGTGACATTTTTTCCAGAATTACAGGGTGCTTGTACATTTTCCAACATAAAACTGTATATTTCATTAAGTGATACAATAGAAAGCTCATCAGACAATGGTCTGTTCATAAAAAATGTCCTTTTCTCACATCTAGATGGTGCACATGGTCATAAACACAGACAAAACACCATCAACGCACATGACACTAATAAAATAATGGAATGTAACATTACTGATAATCTAAGAAGAAACCAGATTATACAAAATATAATTATGTGTGATGTCACAAGGACTGGGAATGTGCTTTTACTGTTTTTCACCATAACTGATATGGCAATTAATAGTTTTAACTTCCATAAACCATAAATTTGACAGTAAAATGACATATAATGCCATGCTAAACAATTTATAATTGTTCACTGTAAGGCATGGGTCACCAAACTAAGGCCCGCGGGCCGAATCAGGCCCGCCACACCCCTTTGACTGGCCCCCCAACCCCTCTGCCCCCCACTACTTGAACCGGCAATCCCAAAAGTCGTCATGGCCTATTTTTTTAAATTGCTTTTTGGAAAATAATAACATGTCTGCATTTGGTATTTTGATGTTTATTGAGCATGCTCACCTGGATAGGCATAAGAGCTGACTAGTTCTATTACTCATGTTGTTGTTATAATTTCAATGTTTATTTATTTATTTTATAGGCCTATTTATTTGACCTTTATTAAGTGCTGTACACAATTATTATAAATAGTAACAGGCCTACCTATAATTTATAATTTTTCATTCATCCTTACCAGTGCCACTCACCTCAACTAGGCAGATGTTTCTTACCTTGACAGGTTTGATGTTATTTGTATTCGAAAATAAATAAATGGAAAATCTGTGGTATTTCAAATTAAAACAAAGTGTGAAGACTCGATTACTACTTTTGCAAACAACTATTAATGATAAACAAATATGGCTGTGCCAGGCTAGTAATCTCTACTATGAGGCCTGCTGGTGGTCAGTTTGGTCTTGGTCACACAATTCTATTTTATATAGCCCCGGCCCCCCATCACAGTCAGGAACGATAATGTGGCCCCCAGAGAAAAAAGTTTGGTGACCCCTGCTGTAAGGTATCTTACAGTTAACCAAAGGTTTTACTGTAGCATTTTTATAGTATTTGTCTATAAAAATAAATTACAAACATTTTGTACAGTGTAGGAATGATCATTTGAAAAGCCTTTTGCACGTACGTGGCACTACAGTGAAATATCCCTTGCAATAAAAACTAACCACTGTTTTGCTAAAATACTATAGTAACGGCAATTACTGTTACTACCGTAAAACCTACATAAATGAACATGGGATATTCTTTAAACAGAGTAAGACACTTTCAGGATCTTTCTGTCATTGTTTCATTTATTGTTTTAGTGACTAATACTGAGTTACCACAGTTTTATTGTAGTAACTACCGCAACTGTGGTTTTTTGGCAGAAACTATAGTTGCCAAAGTCAATTTTTCTCAAGCAAGGAGTTAAAAAAAACCTCTCCCAACCACAGTTTATATAAAAAAATGCCACCATACAGTTATTGTTAATACTGTAAACCCATAGTAGATTAATATAAGATGTTCTTCAAAGAGTGTGAGTGTCATTTTGTTTAGTTTTTCATGTAAGAGGAGAGTAATAGGCCTACTAAGTTACCACTGTTTGTTTTTTTGTATAATAAGTCTACTGTGTTTTAGCATGGTTTCTATGGCAAATGTAGACGGGGCTTATCTAATAAATCATAGGCTCATTCGATAAGATAATCAAATCGAGGCGTTATTAGGCTAAGCCATATTGCGGTAGTGAGTTGAATGATTTATAGAGGCTGATAAATTGTTGAGCGTTTCATTAGCCACGCGCCTCTCAACAGCACTTAACTTACACCTCGTGCATTACATGCGCCTTCACAAATAGGCCTGTTATGCTTCGCAATTAGCGCTGAGTGAGTGTTGCACAGCTTCGGGCAACGCGTCAGATCTGGCGGTCTCTCTGAGCCCCTTAAACCCTGTGCAGCGTTTGCCGAGTTGTTATTGTGTTACCAAATACATGAAAGATATGAGGTCAGCGCTGTGTGTTGTGTACAGGGCCCGCAGCCGCTGCCAAGCAAAACACGCGTGGCCGTGCCACCGTTTAGTCCAAGCTAAGCGACGCATGCAAACGCGTTCCCGCCAGTGCTGTCGAGTCACATTGCTGAGGTTTTCAGCATCTCGGCTTTCAGCACCAAAGTCCGTTAATTGATTCTCTGTAGAGTAATTGTGTGATATACAATTTCGCAGCGAGATGTCGAAGTAATTGGTGGTGTTGGAGCGGCTGTTGGCAGCCCATCATGCTTTTAGGGAAAGGTTCGGAGCGTACGAGTGAGAGAAAAGCATTTAATGCGTTGAAATGCCCTAATCATTGTGTCGAAAATTAGCTCATGGCCTCAAAACGAGAGGATGGTGCAACTGGAAAACATTAAAATCACTGTTTACTATTCAAAATGCATCCTTGATTGAACACCCTGGTTTTAAGGGGTGTGCGAGCAGCAATGGCAGGTTAGTGTCTCTCAGATGTTTGTGCGCTGGTTTTTATTAGGAAGGGCGTTTATGACATGTCTTTTCACCTAAGCATGACAGGCCACGAGCCAGGAAACTATGAACAAATGCATCCACTTCTTTGTTTTAGTGCAACTGAATAGCAACACGTGTGAGGTTTTAGTGTGTTATCACACATACTCTGTATGAGATGGTAAGACAAGATACAACCCTACCAACATGTCAACTGTGCTTTACTATATTAAGAGTGAGTATTCTTAGTGAATGTATAAACACTTAAACGTTTGGGGTCTGTAAGGTTTTTTGGGGGTCTGTAGGGCCTTTTTACACCCGAAAGTCCGCACCAAAGTTCATGTTTTGATACATTTTATACTTTCAGAAAGTTTTGGCTTGGTTTCACACTGCAATAATGCGAGCGCACTAAAGAACTTTACGTGACATATTTACGTCCTGTCGTCATCATCGTGGGCTGCATCTTGACATAGAGAGCCTAAGTCCCTCCCCTTCCGGTCGACCATCATGGGACCTTATTTCAGAAAAATATTGAATGGTAGTCAATGGCGAGAGACAACAAATATTTTGGTCTCGTTTTAATTATGCCTTGAATTACACATATGATGTTTGTCAATTTAAAAGATACATTTTAAAGTAAAGAAAGTCGCAGTTTGATGTAAAACCGTTGAGATATAAGACTGTGAAAATACGTAATTACAAAGACTACAAACCCCAAAGGTGCGCATTTTCTCTCAATGAATGAAGCTAACTTTACTGAGGCTATTGTCTGTCATTGTTTCTATAGTCTTACGTTATAATCGTAACGTTACGCCGTCATACCTGAGTGTTTTGTACCAGACTGCACACACACGAGCAGCGGATCTCACTCGTTGTTTCGCTTCCCGGGAGATGTAGTTCATAGAGCGATTTTCACAGAAAACTAAATGTTACTCTTCTGTTTTATGACAAACTGCGACGTTTTTGACTTTCAGAATTATCTTTTAAATTGACAAACATCATATGTGTAATTGTGGGCACAGTTCAGACGGAATAAAAAGATAAGTTGTCTCTCGCCATTGACTACCATTCATATTTTTTCCGAAATAGGGTCCAATGAGCCGGAAGCGGAGGGGCGGGACTTAGGCTCTCTATTGGTATACTCTATATTATACCTGCAGCACCAACTATACGCCAAATTCGCCAAATGAACGTCCTCATCGTGCGAACATTTTATCGTCGCCGGCAGGAAAGGAGAAGACTGTAGTTGATTTCTCATTATGTCATCAGACCATACTTCAATTAAAAGCCTCGTCTCCTCATCTCCCCATGTGCAAAACGGCCCATTTCTCGTGCCACCTTCTGTTTTTTCTGCTTTTTGGAAACCACCAGAACTTCCTGTAAAAGGTTTGGAAGTCCGAACCACAGAAATGTTTTCACGCTATAAACGAACCCAATCTTTGCTCAGTTTGATCCGGACCGAGACTACCTCTTTTCATCGGACCAAATTTCATCTGTTTGGTCCGGACCGTGATCCGGAGGAGGTTTCACACCTAAAATTTTGATTCGGACCAAACTGAAAAGTCAGAAAGTCCGGACCAAACAAGGTGGGTGTGAAAGTCGCAGGGGTTCCCTCGTTTGAAAAGCTATGCATTTTCCCCATAGTCATCGACTTTTGGAAAATCGCAAAAAATAAGATCTGTGTTTAACAAAGAGTTGTGACGTTACACGTTTACACGTTTTGTCTATCAAAATAATCTTTATCTTAAGTTAATCCAAAATGTATACATTTTGAAGCCTATATAAAGTTTAAAAAATACACAATAAAGTTTTAAAAAAACACAAGCGGGTTATAACTGATGTGTTTTAAGTCATAGATCAAAACGTGAAAATATTTAGAGGGTTTGTTCACCACAGACCTTATTTCAGGCGATTTAGCAAAAACCCAGCGAGGGAAGCGGAAGTGCTAAAATGCTAACTCACTTCCGCGTTTTGGCCTACAAAGTGACATCATAACTTCGGTACTCTATAATGCTGCATTTATTTGATCAAAAATACAGTAAAAACAGGAATATTGTGAAATATTAGCATTCAAAAGAACTGTTTTCTATGTGAATACATTTTTAAATGTAAATTATATGTCATTTTCAGCATCATTTCTCCACTCTTCAGTGTCACATGATCCTTCAGAAATCATTCTAATATGCAGATTTTCTGCTCAAGAAACATTTCTATCATTGTTGAAACATTTCAAGAAACATTTCTAAACGGTTGTGTGCTGCTTCGTATCTTTGTCTGAACTTTTTTTTCAGAATTTGGAACAGCAGAACAGCATTTATTATTTGACATATAAATCTTTACGTATTGGATATATCTGACTAAGGTGTCAAAGATCAGAATTGAAAATGTCAGATTCAATGTGACAATCAGATCTTGGGCCACATTTATCTGTAATATAGTTCTGATCTAGTGTGGGTGGGTAAAGGGCCAAATTTCACATTTATACCACCTCTAAAAATAATAATACAGCCCGAGTGCCACATAGCTGAGTGATACCCTTATATACTCACTTGGGAAACTGGGTGGACCTAAATGACCTTTGCAGTCAACTGAAACACACTGCACTCCAAGATTCAACAAGGCATGTTGTGAGTAGCTGTAGTGTCAATACTGCCCCTGCCAAACATCCTCACCATAACTTTGGCCAACCTCACACAGCATGCCGAGTTCCGAGATTTGACTTGTGAGAGAGCGTTTGGACTTGTTTGCCAGTGTTTTGCTGTTTATGATGCCCTGGGGCGATTGTTTTGAGAGCTTTAAACTAATGCAAATTTAATTTGAAGTCAACCAATTAAATAAGTATTAGGGTCAGTGCTAACCTTTCTTCACCTCATGCCAACGGTTCGAAAGGGAATGTAGATTCTTGGCGTTTCTCGACCTCTCCAAGTTTCCTTTTTAGTGCGAAACATTCAAGATAGCCATTAATGCTGTTCGCGTCAATCCTACATGACTAAGAACAAAGCTATGCTCTTGCTCAACCAATAGCAATACAAAGCACCTGCTAAAATGTACATTGAATGCTCCTTTAGATAAGAGATTACCAAAATAATTATTGTACTGTAAATGTTTATGGGTTAGCAATCCATACCCAAGGTGAAATAGATCTTGGCTCTGGGAAAGAAAAAAAGGGAAATTGAATGATATTAAATGTAACAGTGATGCATTTCATTTGACCACAATAGTGTGCAAAGATACCCAAATAATAGGCAAAATCAACATGAAGTATTTTTTTGTTGTTTTTTGGGGGGTTCTAACAATAAAAATTTTGGGGTCAGTCCGATTTTTTCTTTAAATAAACCAATGCTTTTATTAAAGGAGTAGTTCACTTTTAATTTAATCACCCCCATGTCGTCCAAGATGCCCATGTCTTTCTTTCTTCAATTTATCAATTTTTTGATCAGGTTTTTGATCAGGATTTTCTCCATATAAAGGACTTCAATGGGTACCAAATGGTTAGAGGTCCAAATGAGAGTTTCAGTGCAGCTTCAAAGGGCTTTAAACAACAGCAGACGATGAATAAGGGTCTTATCAAGCAAAAACGATCGGTCATTTAAAAAATAATTAAAAAAGTTTAAGTTTTATAAGCACAAATGCTCGCCTTGCTCTCTTCTGCAATGAGCATTCGTGACTCTCCTGTTCAAACTCGTTCATCAAAATGAGCAAATATTTTTTCAAGTCATGACTCGAAGGGTCCTAGATAAGACCCTTATTCATCGTCTGGTGTCATTTAAAGCCCTTTGAAGCTGCACTGAAACTCTCATTTGGACCTTGAACCGTTTGGTTCCCATTGAAGTCCATTATATGGAGAAAAATCCTGGAATGTTTTCATCAAAAACCTTAATTTCTTTTCGACTGAAGAAAGAAAGACGTGGACATCTTGGATGACATTTGAATAAATTATCAGCAAAAGTTTTTTAAAAGTGAACTTCTCCTTTAAGCAAGTGACGGAAAAGACACTTATAATGTTACAAAAAAAAAAATCAATTTCAAATAAATGCTGTTCTTTTGAACTTTCTATTCATCAAAGCTAAATATCTAATGAGCTAAATAAAATGAGCTAAATATTTTATACAAATAAATAATAATAATGTTTTCTTGAGCAGTAATATTGTAGTAATAATTCACAAAATTACTGTTTTTTTACTGTGTATTTTTACTGTATTTGATCAAATAAATGCAGCCTTTGTTTTAAGGAATTTATCAAAATAAAATCTTATCGACCCCAAACTCATACATTTGACTGTATTTTCAAATGGAACAGGACATTCAACAGAAATAATTTTTGGATCTGATTTGATCAATTGGGAATGGATAAGATTGTGACTGAAAACTGTTTCTTACTATCAAAAATAATACAAGTGCTTGTATATGAGGGTTTGAAAAGGCATTCATAACATCCTTTGAAAAGGAAAAATGCTGGGTTGTTTTAACCCAACTTTGGGTCAAATATGCACAAACCCAGCCATTTTTTTTATTATATTTTTAACCCAATGTTTGGGTTTGTCCATATTTGACCCAAAGTTGGGTTAAAACAACCCAGCATTTTGCGAAACAAACTACTGCATTTAGATTTCATTTCAAAAAAGAACTTTTTAAAGAAATATTTGTGCACCAGAAATGAATTTTGCAGAATTAGAAACCAGGAATGTGCATTACAATTAATAATGTAGGCTAAATCAGGTTTATTTTGTAGACCGTAAAGCAAGGGCATGGGTTCAATTCCCAGGGAATGCATGAATTGTATATTGAATGTATTGTACATCATTAAGCCGCTCGGACACATGCAATCAATTTTATAATTTGCGCACATCACATATACAACATTACATTTAAAACAGCTTCAGAACAAGTTTATCCAGCTGTAGTTTGTTATGCTAATTTGTTAACACAGCTGTCAAGAACAAGATGTTCAGCGCTAACACTTGTTTGATTGTTTACATCAGCTGTGACAAAAAAAAGTCAATTTTGAAGCATTTCTAGAATGAAATCGCCAACCTTTGAACTCAGGAAATCTTTGCTTGTGGGCACACCTCCACCCTACCTCTCTACGCCGTACCCCGCAACTCTTTATGGTGGGGGTTTATTTTTCTAAGTCTAAACTTTACACACAGGCCAGCTAATTAGGGCCCGGGTTTGTTGTTTCACCTCCATCTGTGTCACATGAGTGAAATATAATGATATGTGCTGACCCTTCAACTTCGCATGTGCTGAGTTCTGTCTTTTTATGATATGTGCAACTAGACTTTATGGAAAAGGTCACGTTTTTATCTTCAAATTCCGTTATCTCAGATGACAAAACATGATTGGTTTGGGATCTTTGTAGTTGATTTTGGCTTCAGGGTGTCTAAATAAAAGCCACATTTTTAGACAAGTACTTCAGTCAAGTTAAAAAACATTGACGTACACTTAGGACAAGTCAACATTTGTGAAAACGTGATGTTCCCTTAAAGCGGACCAAGCTGTAGCAACAGCCTTTTCATGCTTTTATGGCTTGTAACCGACTGTGGACACCATACAGTATATTTACATATTTCCTAGTTCCTGTGTGGCCTTGCAATCCTTATAGCCCAAATGATGCGTCTCTGGGTGATTCAAGTTAAATACTGGAGAAAGAAATACATACTTGTATATAATAACATAATATAGAATATAGAAGGCTATTAACATGTGTCACCTCACTGAACTCAGTGCATTATTGTGAACGTTTGAGTAATGGACTAATTCTGCAAAGAAAGTGCACACTTGAAACTTTTGTATTGACATTTGCTGTGCATGATTGGTCAATATTTTCCTTGCCTTGTTTCCAAAACTTGTCGCCAGTCGGTCCTTCATGCCAAATTGACATACTGACAACGCACACACACACTTGACACACTTCGACTCTCGCTCACACACACACCCCACACCCACGACGTGCCTAAGCGGGATGGTCGTTGCACATGAACCCACACTCCTTATTTATAGCTCTCTTTCCCATGGTTTTTCTCACAGGAACGGGAGCAGAGCAGGAATCAAACGTTTCCTCTCCTGTCTTCATCAATCACTCCTTATTAATCCAAACATGCTGGAGAAGGCAGCCCTCGCTTCACTTGAGGAAAAAGGCCCGCTTTGTTTTCTGTTCTCATTGAGTCAAGCCGGGTTTGAAATGAACCCTCTCAAGGAATCAATGGGTTAAGAGCATAGACTGTAAAATAAGATAAGCTATAACTGTATCTGTGAGAGAAATGTGCCGGCAGGTGAGCGATTCACAGATGAAATTGTACACAAATGATCAGACTTACCATTTAAAATAAAATTTACAATAATATGAGTTATGATTACCTTTAGATGTTATTTCATTTAAAGTTGAGAACTTGTGTTTTGAGATGTATCAGGGAAGCCAATTCTGAGTAAATATTAAAATAAGTAACTGCGAAATAAAGTTAAAAATGTCACAATTATGAGAAATAAAGCTGCAAATGTGAAATGTCGCAATACAAGTTATACGAATTCACATTTTGAGATTTAAAGTTGCAATGTCAGTAGGCAAAGGTGCAGATGTGAGAAATAGTCACATTGTGAGATATGAAGTCACATCTACACTGTAAAAAAATATTGATGGTTTAACTTGAAAAAGTAAGTAACCTGGTTGCCTTAAAATGTTAAGTTCATTGAACTGGAAAAAGTGAGTTAATACAATGAAGGAGATTAATTTAACCATCAGAAACTCAAAATTATATGTTATCTGAACTAAATAAATTATTTAAGTTGATTTGACAAAAGAAAAAATGTTGTGATTACTACACTGTAAAAAATATTGTTGGTTTAACTTAAAAAAGTAAGTAACCTGGGTTGCCTTAAAATTTTAAGTTGATTGAACTGGAAAAAGTGAGTTAATACAATGAAGGAGATTAATTTAACCATCAGAAACTCAAAATAATAAGTTATCTCAACTAAATAAATTATTATAAAGTTGATTTGACAAAAGAAAATATGTTGTGATAACAAATCTTGAAAATATTTTTTACAGTGAGGGAAGCCAATTCTGAGTGAATAATAAAATAAGTAACTGCGAAATAAAGTTAAAAATGTCACAATTATGAGAAATAAAGCTGCAAATGTGAAGTCACAATTCTGAGTTATACAAATTCACATTTTGAGATTTAAAGTTGCAATGTCATAGGCAAAGGTGCAGATGTGAGAAATAGTCACATTGTGAGATATGAAGTCACATCTAGGAGAAATCAAGTAATAGGTGCAAGAAATAAAGCCATGAATTAGGAACAAAGATGCAAATGTAAGACATTAAGTTGCAAATGTGAGACCAATGCAATTAAGATTAAGTTGCAGAGATATGAAGTCACATTGCGAGATTTAAAGGCGAGAAATACTCATTAATCAAACAAATACGGTCACAATTATGAGACATAAAGTCACAAATGCAATGAATAAAGTAAAAAAAAAATGTGAGAAAGAGACGCAAACAAGATCAAGTTGCAATTGTAAAATACAAAGGCACATTTTGAGAAGTGGAAGTCGCAATTACGTGAAATAAAGGCGCAAACGTGTGACTGTCACAACTTGATATGCAAATTCACATTTTGAGATCGTCTCAATCAGTCTTAAAGGGGTGGTAAAATGCTATTTTCACAAGATGCTAAATAAATCTCTGATGTCCCCAGAGTGTGTGTGTGAAGTTTTAGCACAAAATACCCCACCGATATTTTTATATAGCATGTCAAAGTTGTCACTTTTTGAGGGTTTGCAAAAACGCACCGTTTTGTGTCTGGCCCTTTAAATGCAAATGAGCTTCTGCAGAGGGCGGGGTTTCAAGAGCTCCTGCTGCGATTTCCTCACTCAAATGACAGAAACTGTTCTCCCTTTAAAGTTAAAACGGAGTCAGTAAACACAACTCAAACAGCAACATTACACACTAACTAAAGTTAGAAAAGTGAAATCATACTTTACCAGCCTTTTAAAATCGTCACAATTACTTTTATATATAGAGTATATATTTACTCTGGAGCATAAAGGTGCTTCATTGTTTGCTGACACGACCTTGAGTGAGTGAATGAAGCACTCCTTCTTTCTTCTCCTTCAAGTCGTAAAAATGACTTTTTAGTCTGCGCAAAACAGACAAAGAACCAAATATGTTGTACTTACACACATCATGTCCCGTATGAATTCACCCAACTGCTTGCTTATTTTTTCAGGGATGGGTGACATAGGGATGAACAACATTTAGGCAGTTCCTCAAGAGGCCAGCTATAATACCGTGCTGTACAGTCCACCTCACCTCCTCCACTGTTTCCTGAAGGTATAAAGGTGAAAGCAGTGAAAGCTAGACAAATATTTCACTGGCAATAACGGTGACATTCTCCTTCCTGAGTTTGGAGTGTAGAAACAGAGGGACTTGTGACATTGAAGTTAAAGCTCCACAGCTATGAGGAAGAACTTCTCATCTAGCATAAACAGTCATTCGGAAAGCTACGCAAAGACAACTCAAACATTACCTCATCGACTCCCTGCTGTGAAAACATCCCTAGTTCAAAGCGCCGGAGTGTTTTACGTGTGTGCCATACAAAGAAGGTGGGGCTCTGTGTATTATTTTTCCTAAATCGTTCATGCAGAAGGGGCATTACATATTTTTGTGATTTTTGGATGGAGCCAGGCAGGAAGTTGCTTCGATGCCCGGGTGACTTTGAACAATTTGTGGACGCAGCAATGCGTAGTCTTGCTTATTTTGTGGCCCGGGAGCTGTGAAGCCAGGTACTTATTCAACATAAATCTTTAGTACAGACTACAGCCAGTCATTAGTCATGTCGACTGATGCGATTTCTCTGTTTAGCAGCCAGTCAGGCGCATGCCACTGTCTGACATCATCAAGCTGTTCACCTGTCGCTGCCAAAACACTTAACATCCCTCTGCAATGCAGTTCAGTTCAGAGGGTCCACAGCTTATAGAAAAACAACTTAGCTACCACAAAAATACCACGATATGATTTCCGTTTACTAACTTTTGCTATCATCGCTATGAAACCAGTTTTTTTTTTATATACTTGCTAATAATAATAATATATTATACAATAAACACAAAAAGTACCAAATGTACCATTGAACTACAGTTTTGGACAAGTACCATTTTAATATATTTTAGTATTTCTTTAACCCCCGGTTTCACAGAAAATGCTTGAGCTGTTTTAACTGAAAGCAATGCACTCATATCTTAAAATGCAAAATGTCATAATGCACACCAGTAATGTTTATAAGCCACATTTATAAAAGCTATATATAAATGTCCTAATTAAACTAATCCCTGTCTGTAAAACTGGGTCTTAAGTAACTTTTTTTTTGTCTTGGAAAAAAGAACATTACTGGTGTGTATCTTGAGATAAAACAATGGCACTGACATATTAAGATATGTCAATGCAAGTTGCTTTCAGTTAAAACAGCTGAACAATGCATTTTAGTCTGGGACTAGTTTAAGCCTTATCTGTGAAACAGTCTTGGAGTACCATGTAAATACCATAAAATTATGTACCATGGTTTCACCATCTAAAATTATTGTATTGTGTATTGTAAGTGTAGTTAGCTCGTCTAATTACTATAAAACTTGATTACTATAGAACTTGAAAAGGTATGCCTGGTCAAGCAACACAAGTGGTGGAAAGGGAAAACTAAATTGATTTATTGGATTGGAAAAAAATGATGGCAAAGCTTACTTTGTGAGGGGTTACTGCCAACAAACTTACAATAACAAACCCCTCAGATGGTTCCTCACCCAGCGGAACTATATTCCACAGCGCTGAAATCCACAGCTCTGATTTCCACACGGACCATTTTAGGAGAGGGACATATTCTTTGACATTGCTGTAAAGGGGGAGGGACAAAAACAAACTGTTACAAAACGTGTTAGAAAGTATCAATCACTGATTTCTGCTTTATAGTTACAATAATACTCAATTATTGTGATTTTAGCAAAACCATGTATCGGCGACCGCTGCAGTCCGCCGTTAGACAGTTATTAAACGCTTCAGCATCGAGAGCTGTCCTCGGAAAGGTAATTTATTGAAACTTATACATACAAAAATACAGTAAAGTCTCCTAGGCGGTTTATATTGCGGTCCTTTAAAACGTTGTCTTCATATTACGTTCTAAGACTGACATTATAATGTTGTTTGGAGTTATTTACATTATTACATAATGATGGACATCAGTAAATCTGACCTGCACCAGACGTGACATCATGCAAACATTGAAAATATTCCAATATATGTGTAAGATTATAAAAACACATCTTGTAATTATTATTATTGTTATTATCATCAGTGCATTGTGCCATAAATCTTTCAAACCGAATTCATATTAACTAACTTACTAGTAATGTTCCAGTTTAGATCATTTGCATACATCTACTGCTCTTGATCTGTTGGTTTATCAGTCATATTAAGACAATTAAGTGATAAGCAGTAGTCAGTAGTCTAGTTTTTTTTTTTTTTTTTTTTTTTTTTTTTTCAAACTAGATAGAAAATGGAAAGCACTTGTCAAGATATTTTTGCTTCCTAGGTCATTGTACAACCTACGTGTCAGTCCAGGGCTTTGGTGGCTTGCCGGATAACTGCGAATGCTTGGGTCCCCAATCTCTCTCAATGTCGATCTCTTCACATCACTAGAGAGGTGTGTGTGCCGCCTTTTCCTATCTCAGTTGTCCAGTTATTTCTCAAGCTAAGGAATCCAGTTTCAAATCAGCCAAAGGGATCCATTCTGATCTCTGGAAACTTTTTATAAGCAATAGAATCTTAATTCATGTGTAGGTGGGATATTAAAACTAAGTACATAATTTTATTACAGTAACAAAACGAGAGTTCCCATTGCGGAAAATGATTTGTACTACAAAAATAAAATGTCCAGAGACATTTTTTTTTTTTTGATCGCAAAAGAATAGACTATTCAGACTCATTGTTACAGTGTAAACTGTTTCTTGACACTTTTTACCTGTTCTTGAATCAGTGGTGTCATAAACATGAAATACAGTACCAGTCAAACTTTTCACACATACACTTTTTGTTTATTAGTACCATTGATTTATTATTATAATATTATAATGACAGTTATCAAAAATTCGAAATCACACAAATGGAAGTAATACGGGAATGTTGCTAAAAATGTAGACAAATCAAAACTCTGATCATTTTAGCTTTAAAAAAAAAAGTATAAATAGGCAGAGTTTTTCTTTTTCTACAAACGTTTGACTTCTATATGTTGGCCCGCCGTAATCATTTCCTCCCTATATGAGCCCAAAGGGCAGGTGCTGATTAAGTCTACTAAACTTCTACTAGTTTAGCAGTATTCCCAATCATAGCAATAAAACATGAAGTTGCGGTGAGAAATCCATTGGGGAAGGTTTTATTGCATCCATAGTGGTGGCTTGGGGGAATTAGCTGAATATTTTCACTGCAATTCCTCCATAAAATTTACCTGGGTTGAGTTGAGATTTACAGGGAAATGCTGATCTTAAACAGGAACAGTTGATGGATTTGGCACTATAATGGCTATTTGTCAATATTAAAAACCTTAGAGATCCTTCAAAATGCAACTTGAGTTGGTCTTGTAACTGAACAGTTTTATTTCTCCCCCAAATACATTTGCTTTTGTATTATTTTGATTTGTCTTCATGCTTTCAGTTTGCCAGATGCCCATGTGTCAATGTCAATGTTTTATATAGCTCTAATATAAGACATATTTCTTCTGTTTCAAGCTGTGTACTGTTAAAGAGACCGCACAGACTACAGAAGAAGAGGTGGGGGCCTTCACTAAAATGATCGAGGCTATGGGCTTCACTGGACCCCTCAAATACAACAAATGGGTAAATAAATCTCATCTAATGTTACTAAACAGTCTTTTTTTTTTAAATAGTCCCCTTTTGATATTTGATCATTTGTTCACAGTCTTTCATAAAATTTGATGTGTGAATTCCACAGAACTTACTAGAGAAGCACCAATATTTATCAGATGATTTTTGATCAATTTTAAACCATCAACATAAAGGCTATAGCGTGAAAAGAGCTTATGAAACAAATCGATAGGTATTAACTAACTGTGTGAAGGCACTGAGTTGTATACTTCTATTTATTAAAGAGATATGTAATAGTCAAATATGAGTTAATGATGTTGTTAAAAAATATTTGATTACAAAAATAACCTCTGAAAGTTATCATGTATTTGTGTTTTGTTCTTGTTTTTATCTTACTTTGTGCCTGTTGAATGATAAATAGTTCAAATCCATGTTCTATAAAAAGGATTTGATGCAGCAAAAAAACTAGCTTGTGTACCTTAATGCATGTGTTTTTCATTTTGCTAATTTAGAACATGATCAAAACAGTAATCTTTATTAATGACAAAAGTTAAAAAAAGTGAGCAACTGACAAATATCAATGTCGTAATCAGCCAAAAGTTGTTTCTAAAAATTGGTATCGGCCAAAATAAATCCTCATTCTCCATCCCTAGAACTTACACATGTCCAGGTTATATTTCACGCCAAAATCAAAAGAAATTAATACATTTTTATTTTACTTAAAGATGAATGTTATCAAATTCTTTTGCTTTTTTTCCTCATTCTTTTTTTTTTTTTTTTTACTGGAGTCCCAAAAATCTTGCTTCTATAAGTGGAATGTGGGAAAAATTCATGATATATTATTTAGATAATCATAATAAGATTCACCATTTAGAATAATACTGGAAATTACCCTTAATCATCCATAATGCATGTCACAACATGTAATAGTCCTTAAAAATAGGGTTAATTTTTTAGTTGAAATAAAGAAAACATTAAAAATGAATGTAAATAGGATGATACTGATATGGTGGCCGGTATATCATGCATCCCTAGCATAAATAGGCATATTTTTATGAGCTATATATATACACAAAGGTATCCTCAACCAGATTTTTTGCATGTTCAGTTCAATTTAGTAGTTTGCCGGCACCGTGTTTGTTTGCATTTCCCGTTAACCCCTCAAACGACTCGACAGTGACATGGACACTATCAAATTTTGGTTTTGGAATTATGACTTGATTTCGTACCGCTACCTGTTTTGTGTTTTCAAAAGCAGGGGCCACACTTTGTGAAATTCGATATGACCTTCCATGTTAGAGTCATCAGCATCATGGCTGTCTAAAACCTCAGCATGTCTGCTTCATTTTGGGGCAAATGTTTGGCCCGCTAGAACGGACTGAAAATGCGGTGTCTTGTACCAATTTCGTCAGTTTCTGCTTTTGATCACACCGGATTTAGTGGCTTTTTGATCATGTGTGTCACAAACGTTTCTCTTCTTTTGCAGAAAATTAAGATAGCTGCCTTGCGCATGTACACATGCTGTGTAGAAAGAATCAACTATGATGAATTTTTTGAAAGTAAGTATTTTTGGCCCTGAATCTTTTCAGGTTTTATTATTATTTTTTAACTCATGGCTTATGAGTCTTATGTCATGCTCATTTAAATTTTTTGAAGAGCTCCTAAACACCCCTCACTTTATCCGAAATGATGAAATGAGCGTTAAGGGACCTTTTCAGCAGCACCTGAAAGATTTATGTGGCACTTTACAGCTGTGTTACGTTGTTTTCTTTAGCTGAGGAAAAAACAGGTGTAAACCCAATAGCGGTTTTGGAATCGGAGCTCAAGTTTGCATTGGTTTGGCTACATGTTGTGTTTTCTTGTTCCCCCTTATAATGCCCTCTTCTCCCTCTCTTTCTCCCAGAGTGCTCTCTCCCCGACACGCTTAACTCCTGGTTCTTGGTGGCACAGCTCCACGTTTGGTGAGTTTTTGGACACCATTTTGGTTAGAATCTGCGACATTGTGTCATGCAAATTCCAAATCCTTGATTGGTTATTCATGTCACGAGTTGATTAATATTCATCTACTAGATGGATTGCAAATGGTGTTTCACTAGACCTATTCATTCTGACGAGCGCACCCATATTTGCATACAAAGCAAAACAAGTCTTTTTCTCACCAGAGATTGCAACTTATTTTATTTTGTTTGTGTGTATGTGCTTTTATGCACTGATTTTAGTCTTTAAAGATTCTAATATCTTTTTTCCTCTGCAGTTTTTCCTCTTTGTTTAGTTAAGTTTCCTATATTCAAGTTTCTCTGCTTCCTTGGCTTATTTGATGCACTGATTATTTGAGAACGAGACTTATGATTAATGGTGGCGGTTTAGCGCCAACACTTCCAGTTAAAAGCACTTTGTGTTTGCGCGTGCAACCGTGCATTCGCATTGATGACTAACTGTGTTTGTGCAGAGAAACATGGACTGAGAAAACACTGTCTGAAATTAGGCAAACTAGCCAGTAGTTCATTCATGCATACACATGCACTCACGCCTTCTTATCATCTACAGTATAAAGCAGTTATTTTCAAATGTAATAATGTCACAGAAAATATTTTAAATTTTTGCCTCAGTTTGAAAAAAATGGTTTCTATGGTAACCAACGTCACACAGATGCTGTCTATTTAACCCAGACGTTTCCTCTCTGTGAGTGTTTTGTCTGGCTGATCTCCTGGTTACGCAGATCCTCACACAGGCCCTCGGTCTTGAGTCAGCGTTCTGCTTTTCTCTGACAGGATGTGTCTGGTCCGGATGCGGCAGGAAGGCAGAGCTGGGAAGTACATGTGCCGTTACATCGTCCACTCCATGTGGGAGGATGTGGAGCAGAGGAGCAAGATTATGGGAGTAAGTACATGTGCATTTGATTCAATTGCATCTTGCATTTTGAAACACCTTGCCATTAGTATTTTGTGTTTTGTGTTTGGCCGTCCACAATAGTGACAGTCAGCTTGAGCACTTAGCCGATATTTGGCCATTTTGAGATTATCCGTGACCGATAATTTGAGTATATTTTGAAGTGGATGTTTAAATGATTCCCTTATATAGATATACTACCATTCAACATACCTTTTGGGGTCATTAAAGGAGTAGTTCACTTTTCAAAAAACTTTTGCTGATAATTTACTCACCCCATGTCATCCAAGATATCCATGTCTTTCTTTCTTCAGTTGAAAAGAAATTAAGGTTTTTGATGAAAACATTCCAGGATTTTCTCCATATAATGGACTTCAATGGGAACCAAACGGTTCAAGGTCCAAAAGACAGTTTCAGTGCAAACTGTTCAAAGGGCTTTAAACGATTCCAGACGATGAATAAGGGTCTTATCAAGCGAAACGATCGCTCATTTAAAAAAAATATAACAAAGTTTAAGTTTTATAAGGTCAAATGGTCGCCTTGCTCTGTTCTGTGATGCGCGTTCGTGACTCTCCTGTTCGAACTCGTTTATCAAAATGAACTAATCTTTTTTCGTGTCATTTGGTTCATTCAATGAACGAAATTAACGAGTTGACTCTGGAAAAGATTTATTCATTTTGATGAACATTTGTTCATTTGTTTGTTTTTTTATGGGGTTTTTTAACGCTTGATAAGACCCTTATTCATCATCTGGAATCGTTTAAAGCCCTTTGAACTGTTTGCAGATTGTACTGAAAGTGTCTTTTTGACCTTGAACCGTTTGGTTCCCATTGAAGTCCATTATATGGAGAAAATCCTGGAATGTTTTCATCAAAAACCTTAATTTCTTTTCGACTGAAGAAAGAATGACATAGACGTCTTGGATGACATGGGGGTGAGTAAATTATCAGCAAAAGTTTTTTTTAAAAGTGAACTACTCCTTTAAGATCAGCATATTAGAATGATTTCTGAAGGCTTGGGTAATGATCCTGAAAATTCAGCTTTGCATCACAGGAATAAATTACATTATTCATGTTACAATAGATAAGTTATTTTAAATTGTGATGATACTTTGCAATATTACGGTTTAAATAATATTAGATACAAGATATACTGTAGATGTGCATA
Organism: Pimephales promelas; assembly: GCF_988280905.1. NCBI lineage: Eukaryota > Metazoa > Chordata > Actinopteri > Cypriniformes > Leuciscidae > Pimephales > Pimephales promelas. The sequence goes on along the minus strand of NC_142776.1, from coordinate 35,479,002 downwards.
AACAACATGTTCATAGTTAATGTGAGGAACTGCGGTTCACCAGTGTGAACTTGACAGTACATCCACTAAAAATCACCAAAACACCAGTTGTTGAGAAAAACAAGACTAACTGCCTTGTTAATGTTAGTGAAGAGAAGAGATCCTACATCATTTGTGTTTCCCAATGCCAGTTTGTTTGATATATCTAATGCAATGGCATTCAGACCTTTTTACTTGTTAAATACTGTTTGAAATTTGAGCCTATCATCAGGACTAGGTCTCATGAATCAAAGTGCTTTCTGCTTTTTAAACAACATCTATTTTCTCTCACAACTGTTTTAGCATGTGAAATTGCTAATCAGGTCTGTTGTTTGGATATGTTGAAAAATGGTTAAATTATGAGGATATACAGTGAAATACTGCCTTACTCACACACACACACACACACCCTCAGGCTTTAGGATGTAATTACTATGCTCTACAGACTGTGGAGGCATTTTGAGCCGTGCGCTGTCCAGCGGAGTAGCAAAAGGTGTTTAAATCTCTGCAAGGTCAGTAAAGATGACATGCTTCTGCTGCGCCAAGTGTGTGCATATATATGTGTGTGTTTGAGAGGAAGCCAACGCAAGGCGCCTAAGGGGAACTGCTGTCAGAAAGGGTGGGAACAAGACTTGAGCCCAGCTGTGAAAACAAAAATCTCTCTCTCTTTCCCCGCACTTCTCTTTGTTGACCCCCCATCTCTTCTACCTTCCGTCTTAATAGTATTGAATTAGTATTGCTAGAACTAGAACGTATGTATTATATATTGCATATATAGTAGCTAACTTATAGCAATGGCCTGGCCTAGATCATGTATTGCATAACCCTGTAAACTAGTTAACATGATCTAGATCAAACCAGCTGCGGCTAATCAGTCATCAGAGCCTTATGGATATGCCAGTGCATGCAAGGGCTGGATGCGAGCCAGCCGTCCACAGGATTTGTTTGACTGTCAGTTAGAGTATTAGCAGTTTTGAGTCGTCGAGTAGTTTATTTATCTGAGGGAACAGCTCTTAGGTTTTATGGCTTAGACTTGAGGATAGAGAAAGCTTTGTTCTCACTGAAAGGTCTAAACAAAAACTTTACATTTGAATTGTCTACAATAACAACGTTTGGTCCAAGCAAACAAGTAGTAATCTGTTAGACTGTTTGCACCATAAATATATATATATATATATACTGTGTCTGTAGCCATACATGTTTAGACGCACATTGTTGCAATTTGTCACACATTTTTATTTTTAAGGTCCTGCCATTAGTTATTTTTAAGGGGTTCGTAATTAATCCTGGGTAGACAGGTTTGCAACAAGTAGATATATATATATATATATATATATATATACACATGTATACATATATGAAGAGTTCAGATGCAAAAGTCTCTAAGTGCCATTTGAAATTTTCTTCTAGAATGATCATTTTAATCGAGCTTATATATTCAAGTTCAGTAATTTCACTTAAATGACAATTAATAGGTAATCTTCATTGTCATTTAAGTGAAATTACTGAACTTAAACATACAAGCTTGATAAAAAATGATCTTTCTAGAAGAAAATTTCAAATGGCACTTAGAGGCTTTTGCATCTGAACTCTTCATTTATATATATATATATATATATATATACTGCCATTAGTGTTGTGTTTTACTGTATAAAATAAAAAAAATAGTCCAACTTTTGGAAAACTTACAATTCTGAAATGATGTTGGAAAAATAAAAATTCTGATAAGTCAACTAAATATATATAGCAAACTAATTCTTAAGTTGATTTACTACTAATATGCAGCTGTATGATGAACACAATGTACATGCAGCTTTATTTATAACTGCTTGTCCATCTGTGAAAATGTTGGAATGTAAAGCTTGTTTGTCTTAAAACAGTGTTTCCCAACTCTTTCGTCCTGGTGTGCCAGAAGTACACACTACACAGTACATTTTGTACGTCTTCCTAATCAAACACACCTGATTCAACTCTTCAGCTCCTTAGTAGCGACTCCAAGACCTGAAATGTCAGATTAGGGAGACATCCAAATAGTGTGCCGTTGGGGTTTTGGAAGCACCTTTTTAAAGCAATAGTTCACCCATATATGAAAAATGTCATAATTTATGTCATTCCAAACCTGCATGACTTCAATTCTTCTGTGGAGCACAAAAGGAGAGATTTATTTTTTATATACTGGTTGGTTTTTCCCACAAAAGAATTGGGACTGGGGACTTTTTAAGTACGCAAAAGCACCATAGGAAATGAGCATGAGTAAGTGATGACACATGACAGAATTATCATTTTGGAGTGAACCATATATATATATATATATATATATATATATGATTACCATGAGCTGGACATACAGGTGAAACTCGAAAAATTTGAATATCGTGCAAAAGTTCTGCAAAATAATTCAACTTAAAAGGTGAAACTAATATATTATATAGACTCATTACATCCAAAGTGGGATATTTCAAGCCTTTATCATTTTAAAGATTATGGCTTACAGCTTTTGAAAACCGAGCAACGGTGGAGCATTTTTAAGATTTCGACTCTGGAGGGTGGTTTCACTTTTTTCCCAAAAAATATGTAATGTATTGCATATTGCATTGGTACAAATGTTGCAATAAACAACATTACAGAGGATCTTGTAATAAAATAAAAAATTACAAAATGATCTCTATTTGTTGAATATCTGTTTTATCAATAATAGCCATTATAAAAGTAGAAGTAAAAGGTACAAAAAGCTATACAGTAAACCTTTAATAACATAAAGCAAACAATTCAGTCAAATATACAAATTCACTGCTCAAATATATGAAACTTCACTTAGTCTTCTACCTAACTATTGGCCAGGGAATTAATTATAGATTCACGAGACCAAAGATCGTCTGTTAGGTCTATACAAGACGAATTATATCTCATGTTTAACCACTACAGAGACGTCAGAGTCAGCGGCAAACATCAGAACGACTAGCCGAGGAAAGGCTGTTCCAGGTGGTGTACACGAGCGCAGAGTGATTGATCTCAGTCAAATGATCATAAATCTATAAATAAAACACAGATTTGAGCTTTAAAAAACTACATTCTCGCCTGAAAAACTCTTAAAACTACATTTCGTGACACAATAACAGTAGTATTATATTTCAACTGTGTATTAAAAAAATGGCACTTCTAATGCCCTTGTAGCCCGCGCAAGTGACGATACTCTGTCAACCAATCACCGTTCGACAGTGAGTCTAGCTCCACCTTTTAGTACCGTAACAGTGTGCTAGGTACCCCAATGGAAGGATACCCAAAAAGTGGTATGGTACGGTTCGGCTTTTTGGTACCATTCGCAACTTTTGACAGTGGAAAAGCAAATAATTGCGTACCCAGCAAACCAGCAAATTACCCAGCAAACTCGCCTGACCCGAACCCCATAGAGAATCTATGTGGCATTGCCAAGAGAAAGATGAGAGACATGAGACCAAACAATGCAGAAGAGCTGAAGGGGCAAAAGGGGCCCAAACCAAGTACTGAGAATCTGACATTTCTGTATTTAAAATCCTTTTAGATTTTGAATTTGGGGTTTTCATAAGCTGTATGCCATACCATAATCATCCAAAATTATATGTAAAGCCTTGAAATATCTTACTTTGCTTGTAATTAGTCTATAAAATATATTAGTTTCACCTTTTAAGTCGAATTACTGAAATAAAAATTCAAATTTTTTTGAGTTTCACCTATATTATGTGTGAAAAGACTTTTTAATGTGATTGACCTCTCATCCCATGGAACTGGGCAAGAAGCCTTTATGAGACTCGTGTGAGAGAAAGACGGTGAGCATCGGAGGAAAATAAGTGCACTTAAAAACACTTTAAATTGTGTGTGTGTGTATTTAATGAACTCAGCACCTCTCTTACGCCATGCTGTGAAATGACTTTTTCCATAATGTCACTTTTCCCCCTCTCCCAGAGCCCATAAATCAAAAATCTCCATTTTCTCACGAGGACTCTTAATATAATCCTCTCGTTTTTCAGGTGTTCTGTTCAGCCAGTAAGATTTTACAAGCTTATTATCAATTTAACTTTGGAATCGAGTAAATATATTAATAAGAAGCCTAAAATTTAGGGCCAGATGAAATTTGGTCTCCTAAAATTGCCCCCTTGCTAGGAATGTCAAACTCATTTTATGTCATGAACCAAAATGGCAGGGTTAGTTTTTTTTTCTTCTTTGTTAACTTGGTATACCCATGTAGAGTCCATAAACTTGTTGTTCTAGTTACTGACATGACTTGCTTTACGAGTATAATGAAATGGAGCATGTGGAATGTATTAATTGCATTCATCAGCATCCTTTAGATTTCATTTACACACAAAATCAGTAAATAGAGAATATTAATAACAATATTGAAAAGAAAAATGGATAAACACGTTTTCCTTTGGTGGATAAGTTTAATGGTTTAAATAAAAATCTTAAAATGAAAATGAACAACGTTAATACAATATTAAGTGTAATATTTTATTCAGTAATTTCAATATTTAAAATATTGCATGGATTTGCTGTTGTCATTTTGTGTCAATATGCTGAATTTAGGTGTAAAACCATACCCATATATTTTGTATTGTTATATATATTAACAACTCATCAATTAAATATTTATCATTGCATATTTTGCATTATTGGATGTTTTTTAATAAACGCTGACCAAAAAAAAAACTGTAAAGTTTTAGGGCTGGACGATATGATGATATATATATATATAGGCTATATAACACTGATCTAAGTGATCACCTGGATTTAGACCTACCTATATTGTATTTATATAAAGCGTTCACAATCAAATTTGCTTTATTTTAGGTCTATATTGCTTTTATTTCCCCGGTGTCGAAATCAGGCAAACATAAATGTCCGGCAACACGATTCCTGGTTGCATGTCAGTATCCATGGATCACTGGATCTTTAGTAAGTTGTAAGGAACACTATATTGAGTCCAGCATTTAGTTTAAATTGATAAAATTGTTCGTTTTAGTCGCATTTTCGCAGTTTCCCCTATTAAATCCAGTCACGCAGCAGATCTTTTGCCACTCATTCAGGCTGAGAGGAGTTGTTCCGGTGGGAAAGTGACGTCAATGCATTCCCTCTATAGTTACTATCTTACTAGCTACTACTTAAAAATCCTGGGTGTTGTGACACTTTTGCTTTTAGATCAACAAATAATAACCCAATATTACTGTCTTGATAATGTCATGCATAGACTTTTTTTTTTTTTTTCCCTGTCCTGGACTCGGTCTTGTCTTGGACTCGTTCTTGACTCGGACTCGACAAAGGTGGTCTTGACTACAGCCCTACCAAATATTATATTTTTGTTTATTGAACTCTTGTATAAAATCAGTATCACACTTGCAAACATGCTGATATTTGTAAAACAGCATTCTTGCTTGTATGGTTTTGCCTAACTATTTCCTGTTATACAAAAACAAGAATTTGTACAGGGATTTTTTTTTTACTCATATCTTGATTTTTGGGGGCATTTTTTTTAAATTAAATTTAGTGTCATTTTTGCCCCAAGTCCCTGGTTTATGTGCGATATACTGTATAGCGAGGGGTGGGTCTATTTTTCAAGCACAGGCAGAGGCCCCTTCTGTTGCGAGGCCCATTTCAATTAAAACATAGCAAAGGCCACAATTTGGTATGACGTTGCCTCCAGTTTTTTGGAGCATGTATGATTTTGAATGAGATGTGAGGTGGATTGTGGTGCGCATTTTGGCTAAAGGTACATTCGGGTCTGAAGACATTTGACCCCTCAGGCCTGGCAGCGGCCATCGAGTGGCACTGTAGGAAAGTGACCTCATTTTCCATCACAGTCTTTCTCTCACTTCAGTTCTTGTAGGTTCTCCTGCAGAGTAAATTGGCGAACAATCCTCATATATTAGCAAAAAGGCAACATATACCCTAATTATCTGCTTGTTTATTTATTTTTTGCTTGTATTTTTTGTTATACAGTGACCCAAGTGACATTCAGACTTTTTAAACTGTAGCTTTAAAGTATAAGTTGTAAGACCTTGTAAGACTTTCGTTCATCTTTGGAGCTCAAATGTAGATTGTTTTCTGAGATTTCAGTCCCTCCATTGGCTGTCTGCACAACTACCACTTGTACTTGAGTTTGTAAAGAGATCTCTTTACCTATCTCTTTCATATGTCATGATCATATGATTATTATTTTTATATATAACTAGCATCTGGTTTTGGTAATGCAAAAACGGACTGTCATGCTTATTGTTTTTTTCTTCTATGTTAACTAAGTTAACGGTACGTAAAAAAAGACGAAAACGTTACTTGTTCAATTAATAAACAGTTTCTTTGACAAATCACTATAGATGAAATTCACCTTTAACCTCCCTTTCTGTCATTGTGAAGTGTGCGTTTTTTTTCTTTTCTTATTTATTTATACATTTATTTTAGATTTTTTTGAACGAAAATCAACTTTTGCTCAACGATTTTCGATTGGCACATCCCTAGTTAAAAGACACACATAACAGTCCAGGCAGTAAACACTAAACAAGCAATAAAAAAAATATAATAACAAACAAAAGAATCACATGGATCACATAAAAACCACCCCCAAAAAAAGTATGTTTTGGGACGATTTAAAAGCGCCAAAGGGATTCTGCATTCCTAATCTCAGAGGGCAGGGAATTACACAATTTAGGAGCCAAAGAAGAAAGATGTCGAACAAATGTTGTTCAGACCCCAATGTTCTCCAAAATATCTTTAATGTAGCACAGAAGAAAGAAAGTCAAACCGGTTTGGAATGACATGAGAGTGAGTAAATTATGACACAATTGTCATTTTTGGGTGGAATATTTCTTTTAAGTTACTGCATAATGAAGTGATAATGGACTAACCCTAACAGCTTGTATGTGCTATGAACACCGGCTCTGTGAAGACAGGCTCATGTTTGTACACTCTGACCTGATGTGGAAGTCTGTTTTCACAGGTCAGAAGCGAGCAGTTATTTCACGTTGTGGCCGAACACGTTATTTTTTAAGCTGTGGAAAATCGTGTGTAAACGGAGTTTAATCAGCGCGTCTGGCAGGTCCGTAACAGGTCCAGTTCTGTTGGATCGGGATACAGTTACAGTGCTGGAAATGGAAGGACCCCCACTCACTCAATCCTCACTACGGTTAGGTTACTTCGCCTAATTGTGCTAAAATACTTGTCATTTGTGCCATGTTAGACCAACCCCCCCTTGAACTTTACCTCTACACACGCTCACGAGTGTGCCGGGCCGTGTGTGTGATTCTGGGAGTTTTTCTAAGCCGTAGTAATAACAGTGAAGTGAGATATGACACTAATTTGGCGGTATAGGAGCGAGATTCTGCCTCTCAAGCAGTTTTTGGTCCCTCAGCCTGATTACTGTGAGGGATTAAATATCCCCGCCTGGTTTTACCAACCTGCGTACAACATGGGAAAGGAGGATTGAGGGACGAAGATGAATGAACACGAGAGGAGATCAGGGAGACAAAATTAAAGACGAGAAGTAAGTAAGAGGAGAAAAGTTTTTACTGTGGTGGTGACAAACATCCTTACTCAAGCACTGATGCGTTATGACAGTGGTCATAAGAATCGATTCTCTCATTCCGAGGAAGGTTTTGATTCATTCAGGTGATTTGATTCTTTGGATTTTTTTCAGCAAAAAGAATCATTCAGATTTGATGTGGCTTGGTCAATCAGGGCTCAAAAAGAGTGGACTGACACTAGTGTATCAGAATTGACTAATATATTTGTTTCATAACTGATTCATTTTCACAAAATCAACACTGTCATTTTCCTGTTATTACTGTGAAGCTGCTTCGAATCGATATGTAGTGTATAAAGCACTTTATAAGTAAATGTAATTTGACTTCATTCATTAATTTGGTGACACTTATAGGTTACTAGTACTAGTATCGAATATCTGAATCATTCACTCAAAAGAATCTTTTGAATGAATTGTTTTGCAGAGTTCTCTTAGAATTGACGTTCACATACTTGCGTGGAATGTTCCGGGCTGTAGGCATGAACACAAAGGAGAGTGAGCGTGCAGAGAGGACGGGGAGGGTAGAAGAGTTAAAGCACAGCCAGATGAGATTGATTATTTGCAGGTCTGCGTAATTATGCACAGGTGCTTTTCTGCCCTGTGTGTACACACACACACACACACACACACAGTGACCCGACGCACTCCAAGCTTGCAGAAAACCTGACATACAAGACTTAAGAATAAACACACTTGTTTTGAAAATCTCCCCACCCAATACCTCCCAAGGGTTGGTGTCTGTGGCCGTTTAGATTCATTTGGAGCGAAGCACCTGGGCACTACAAGCCCCTCGCTTTAGAGCCAGTCCTGCTTTTGTTTTTGGGCGTAAGATTGTTGCATCATCCTCCATATGTTGGGTACTTACTGCCAAGGACAATTCCAGGTCTGACACTAAACGCACAACTTTGATCTCAAAATTAGGCAGAGACTCCAATTGCTTCATCACCTGTTAGCGACTAAATGAAGCTTCACAAATTACACAAAAATCACTGTGAAAGAATCTCCACTCACAATTTTTTTTTTTGTGTGTGTGATTTGTACTTTTCAGTGGCTGGTTGTTGGATCCGAAATGATCAGTTATACTTTGAAATTAATTTTTTGATATGTTTTATCTTACCTCAAGAGCATCCAAGATGTAGGTGTCTTTGTTTCCGCAGTATTTTCAATTTTGATATTTTTAGGTCAAACCGTTCTTGCCTGTCAGTCATATAATGGAGGTCTATGGTCACCACTTTAAAGGAGCATGCACAGAGAAGTCCAGATTAAACATGATTTAATGACTCGTAAATGTAAGTACACGTTGATGGCCTAAGACACGAAACGAACAGTATTTATATCGTTTTGGTTTGGTGACTGACAGACAAGAACAGTTTGAGCTAAAAATATCAAAATTGAAACTACTTGCGGAAACAAAGACACCTACATCTTGGATGCCCTTTGATAATTTCAAAGTGAACTATCACTTTAATGGCTAAATATTAATTTTATTCTAGTCACTAGTTACCTTTGAACTTGCTTCACATTTTAAACAAAAGTTACAGTAAAGTCACAGGTGTTTCTTTTATTTATTTATTTATTTATTTATTTTGCGCAAGAACAGACATGATTGTAGTTTTCAGTTAGTGGTTTCAGGGTCCAAATCATTTATTTAATCTATTTTAGTTTTATTTATTTATTTTTATTCCCTTTAACTATTATCTAACTTTTTTCGGCAGGATTACTGGCCAGTACCCATAAATTTAAAATGGGCATATTGTGAATTATGATTAATTGTCCTGGCTAAGTTTTCAGATGGTTACTGGGTATGTCAAATTGCTCTGAATATTGTGTTTTGATTCATTGTTTCACTTTGCATTTAAGTGTCTAAATGATGCATTAATATTTTGTTTTATTTATTTATTTATTTTTCTTCTATTTTGTTTTTAGTCTGCCATTAGTTATGGTATATTAATCTGAATATTGTGATTTGCCTTCATTGTCTCCACAGATTGATGCTATTCATAGAAAAGAGAGCATGAAGGTGATGACGGAGACGTTCTACGCTGCACTTTTTGGTTATGATGAGGTAAGCTGTTGAACATTGTCAGTACTCATATTGTAACTCATTCTGACCTAGATCCACCCATTTAGATAGAAAGGTGATATTTCAGACTTACTTAATTTCCAATCAATAACTGTCGAGAGTTAACAGTAAAGTTTAGGGCTCATTTGTCTCTACTGTATGTTTTAGGGAATTCTTTCGGACGATTGCGTTCTTGCGGCGGCTCTCTGGAGGAATATGTTTAACAGACAGTGTGAAGACCCCAGACAGCTCGAGATGATGGTTGAATATGTTCGCAAACAGGTCAGTGTGTGTCTTTGCACACGTCTGTGTGTGTTTGTGTGAAAGGTCAGAGGCCAGTTCTCTACTCCTGTGCTAACAGAGACATGTTGTATATACAACACCGGCTTCCTCACACACATAAACACGTTGGAGTGCTGCACGTCACCCACTCCGTCACTCAAATCAACTGGCACCGTGTTTAACAAGCAAACGCCCCCATCTTCTCCACCCCATAATGTGACATTCATTGAGTTGGAGGTCAGCATTTACAGTGTGCTGCTGGTGGAGAGCTTTCCTTTCCTTTTCACCCCTTCATGAGCCCCTCTTCAGGCTCAACAGCACGAATGCTAGAGCTGCACAAACATAATCGAGAGTGGATTTTGACTGATTTGATTGACTAATCATGAAAAGTGTCTGTTAAGCCAGACACACACGGTGCAATTTAGTGATTAGTTAAGTTTGTTAGCTGTCTTACAAGCTTGCAATTTTTTTTCTCTTGGGAGAAACCGTTCATGCTGGAATTACGAGCCGTGCCAAGTATATTACAACCACCTTTCGACAATTTCCAAAAAAAGTGGGTAGTCTGCCTGATTTTGACCAGTGTATAGGCTGTCCCCTATTGCCACATCATACACAACCATGTCACATTTACCAATATTATTATAACAAAAAATGAGCAAATTAGCTGAATGAAGGGATATGCAGCCTTCCGTTTAAGAAGCACCCAAGGTCTTTGTTTGATTCTGATTTGTTTTCTTTCCAGTAAATTTGGATAAATTTCATTTATAATGTCAAAGTTACTATACAGATTTAATTTAAAGGGACAATGTGTTCTTTTTTTGGTATTTTATTATCTAAAATCAATATTTTTATTCACAAATATGTCCTCAATGGTGTACAAATACCTCTGCCAATTATCTGACTTATCCTCGTAAACTAATAATTTATTATCTTTATATACATGGGACGGGTAGATCCACGAAGGCTTCCATGTTGTTCCGCCATCTTGAAAAATTATAATAGCAGGGAGGGACAAAAAGTACTAGGCCAACGCATTTCCACAACGCGTTCTCGATTATAGCTAGCGTGACGTGACTGAAAGCAGCAGAAATGGCGGAGCAGAGCGGTGAGAGACGCTTGTCACTGCCCCTAGTAAGTTTCACAGTCAGTAATTCATACTGTAACATTCGTTTGTTCATTGTGTCAAGTTACAGTTTGCTTGAAATAACAAACCCGAAGGAACGAGGTTAAGCATGTCCTCCGTTTGCAGTCCTATATCTGCTATAACCACACCAGTGTTGGGTGTAACTAATTACTAAGTAATTAGTTTCTGTAATTTAATTACTTTTCCCTTGAAAATGTAAAGTAAGGGATTACTCTTAATTTATCTGTAATTTAATTACAGTTACTTCTGATGCAATTGAGGTAAATACTGTGTATAGATCAATCCGATCTCACAGCGATTCGTATGCATTTTATGAGGTGTCTAAATATTACGGCCGCACTCGTACAAATTCGTATGAATTATTGTAAAATATGTGTGAAAAAAGTGTGAAATTTCATGAGATCAGACATAAAACAATAGTGGGTTTAACATCAAAATGTATTGTCTGATGCTAAAAAGTATGTTTTTATAATGTAACCTTCTCCACCTTGGTCAGTTTAAAGATAATTCATGCAATTTTATAGTATTTATTTGAAAGAATTAAAACAGATTCATGTCTATCCTTGTATTATTCAGCTGGTTGAGATTGATATGGGATTTTGAAAGTAATTAGTAATTAAATACTTTTTAAAGAGAGTAATAAGTACAGTAATCTAGTTACACTGTTGAAGAGGTAATTAATTACTTTTTTAGAGTAACTTACCCAACACTGAACCACGCTATGTAAGATTGCCAGATCGGGTCGCGTTTCTGCGGTTCTAATGAGACATAAGAAAACTACAAATTTGACTTGCTTTACGTCAAGCGTTACAATAGTCATTATTTAGTCTTCGTTTCTGATGTCGCAATGCATCATACTTTCATGAAATCATGCAACGTACTCTACCTTGTCTGTGGACATTATTCATTCCAAAGCCGGTGCTGGAAAAACAACTAGCGTGTGCGCGACAGTAGGCTGCGGTCGGCTAAATTATTTACGACAGCGGTAATGGACAATTCCGCTTCCAACCTGTAGGGCGACTGCAGAGGAAAAGTTACTTGGTGTTGCTTTAATATATTGGCCAGATTTTCTTATAAGGCCGATTACGATATTTTTTAAAATTAACATAAATCGGCCGATTCCAATATTGTGGCTGATATATCGTGCATCCCTAGTAGTGTTTTTAGCGAATATATATATATATATGACATTGTCAAAATAATCACCATATGAATTTTTTTTATCAAATCGTGCAGCCTTACCTCTGACTCTCATATTGAGAAACACACATTTTAAACAATGTCTTGTGCCAAATCCTTTGTAATTAAAGGATTTGCAAAGTTTATACAGTTTTCGTTACATTCATAGACAAGCTGATTCATTGGCGTGAATCTTTGAGAGATTCCTCCAGCACACACCTTACCCTCTGGCGAGAGTGGCGTGACAACACGGATGTAAACACAAACAGGAACTGTTGACCTGCCAGTGTTGTCACGCCAATGTGTGTCGGTGGTTTCCGCTACGCTAACAGGCTCTTACATCTGTAAGTCTTGAGTTCTTGACCCGAAATAGAGCAGATTGAACTGTTTTGTTCAAAACAAAAACAGGTAACATTGGTGCATCCCTAATAAATTCACCAGGTTTCCGCCGTTGGACTTTTTCCCGGCATGTTTATCTAGAATAAAGTCTGTGTGAAGACCCCATCTCTATCATTCAACAAAACACACAATGAGTGTTCGCCATGAGCTCATTACAGGTGCGGGCAGGAATTTATTACAAACGAGTGTGTTTGCCCGAGGTGTGTGTTATACGCGATCGAGCAGGTGCCTGCAGGCATTCTGCTAAAAAGAAAGAAAAACAACAAATAAGCGCCATCCGAGTGTCAGGGGCCTGCTTAGCTCTGGATGGAGGGAGAAGCAGAAGGTGAAACGAAAAGAAAACAGTCACAGGTGCAGCGACTGATGACACAGCGCAGAGAGGGACACCGTCGCCATGCCGACAGCGGCCTCTCCTGATGAAGTCACATGTGCGCTGGTGCTTGACTGCATCGTTATTCAACGCTAATTGCTCCTGACAAACACCCGCTAGCTCTGACATCATCGTGTGTATTTGAGTTTTGTAAACTCCTGCAGCATTAAGAAAGGTCCACTGGCTCATTTAAAGTGTGGCGACTTTTTTCCAAGCTGAGATTTGGAGTGGATACGTCTTGAGTGTGGAAATGCAATTGACTTATGGCTAAGCCACGCCCCCTCCACTCACTCGGACAAACATTCGGGGACAGGCGCTATGGCAGCCGTCACATTAGGAGACATTTCACAGGTGGCAATTGGTGATTTTTGGAGACAGAAAGATTATATATCATCTCGAAGTCTCCAAAAAGGCCTTAAAGGGATACTCCAGTTTTTTGGGAAATAGGTTCATTTTTCCACTCCCCCAGAGTTAAACTGTTGGGTTTCACCGTTTTCGAATATATTCAGACGATTTTTTGATATTTAAAAGAATATCAGTAAGCAGACAGTTTCTGGTCTCATTGACTTCCATAGTATATTTTTTTCCTACTATGGAAGTCAATGAGACCAGTAACTGTCTGGTTACTGATATTCTTCGAAATATCAAAAAATCGGCTGAATACATTCGAAAACGGTAAAACACAACTGTTTAACTCTGGGGGAGTGGTAAAATGAGCCTATTTCCAAAAAAAAGTGGAGTATCCCTTTAACTATGCATTGGAGGGTTTTATTAATAATTGTATTGTTGAGAAGGTCGATTAAAAAGCTTCAGCTCCAGGCAAAAATGTACAGGTCACCATGTAAACGTGATAAACCGCATATCATTGCCATCACCGTTTGGTGCTACAGTATTTACATCAATCATTCAGCACAACATTATTAACATTTATCTCGGTTATTTACAGATACGGTAATGACGCTAAGCGACATGATGTACAACGCAGCTAGAAGTTAACGTTTTCTAATGTTAGGCTAACGTTACGTTAGAGGTTTTAATGATAACGTTTAAATACGTTGTGGATTTAACTTTGAACAGATGTAGACATCCTTGTTTAATATATCCACGTTTAGTTGGTGTTGTGGTTTACCGCATAACTAATCCAGAGCCGACACTAATCTCGGTTGAGATGTGGCTTGGGAAAGGATAAAAAAATACACACCGTCGCCCAGCCTCTCGGGAACCTAGTGTCGGAGTTGCATGTACCCCATACACACCGTTTGACCATTTTAAACTTAAAATGACAAGAAAAAACTAATGAAAACTGACTAACTGCAATTCATTTGAATGGACGTGGAATGTCCGAGTGTATTGGGTTAGCTGCGCACTGTGATTGGCTAATCGCGTTTGAGGGCGTCGCTTAGCCATAGGTCAGTTGACGACATATTTCACCCCCCAAAAATCTGACATAATTTACTCAACCTCATGTCATTCCAAACCCTTTATTTGGTGAAAAACAAAATTAGATGTTTTGAAAATTTGTTGCATTTTAGGATGCATTGACTTCCATTGTAATCCCCCTCCCCCCCATACTATGGAAGTCAATGGCTATCGTCAACTGTTTGATTCTTTAAAATATCTTCTTTTGTGTTCAACGGAACAAAGAAACTCATACAGGTTTGTGATGATTTAGCATGGCTCATCCTGTCAGGTTTTATAGCAGTAAGTGCCTGTTGTTGAGTTGTCATCGGTTTGTAATGTTCCCATGACGCTGCTCTGGTCCTGCATTCATTAGCACAGCTGTCCTCACTATAGTCGAGTTTTAACTAGTTTTCCTGCTTTTAACACTAGGAGGTGAATTCATAGAGGTCTGGTTTTTTACAGCGCTGTTGCAGAAATGATGTAAATTGAGCCTGGATTTGATCAGGCTCGCTGTGAGGTTCTGCCCCTGAGTTTGGATCACACTTGTATTTCGTGAATTCATTGTTATGGGGCTAGTAGCCACACTTTTCACTAAAGTGAAGGACTAACTAGTGTATCGTAGATTTATTTAGTTGTTTTTGAAAGTCAGTGACTACATTTGCTTCGTGTCCGAAGGAAAATTTGCCTATGAAAATTGATGCAGTTCACACTCCACACAGGCTTTTTACAGTGCACTGTAAAAAATATTGTTGGTTTAACTTAAAAAAATGAAGCGACCTGGCTGCCTTAAAAATGTAAGTTCATTGAAATAGAAAAATTGAGTTAATACAATGAAGGTGATTGATTTAATCATCAGAAACTTAAAATGTTATGTTATCTGAACTACATAAATTATTTAAGTTGATTTGACAAAAGAAATAATGTTGTGATTACAAATCATGAAATTGTTTTTTTACAGTGTGTATTAAACACATGTGACAACTTGCCCCAGCCAGACGTTTCTGGAAAAAATAGCCTTCAAACTTGGTCGAAATAGGCTTCCATTGTGCCCAAGTGTCACCTGCAGATAATCCAGATGTTGTTTTCCCCAACACAGATGCAGTGCATCGATGCTCTGGATGGGGAGGACCTGCTTTTAACAGGAGAAGTCAAATGGCGCCCCCTGGTGGAGGAGAATGCCCAGAGCATCCTGAAGGTTCCCACCCCCACCTACAATGATGCTGGTCTCTAAGAGCTGCCAATCAGGAAGAAGCACTCACCTGATTAGCCACACCCTCTTCCTGTCTGTGTCTTTCTCTCCCTCTTCTTCCCTTACTTTCCTGGCTCACCTTCCCCACTGATTACTTCTCATGTCAACACAGTGTTGGGAACACGACAAGCAAGCGCATGCACACACACACAAACACACACATTTGTTCTCACGTGTATTGAGAGTAATAAGGACTCATCAGAACGGTTTTGCACTCGTTTTCTATATCTATAGAGTATTCTTGTATTTATATGTGTCTTTACATTTGTTGCAATATTTATAGGAATATTTCCTGGCTCTTTCACTGTATCTCTTCACAGCGTTTACAATGCGGACAGTTTTTTTTTTATTTTACTCTCAATTTGTTGGAGGAAAATGTTTTGAGTGTGTGTGTGTGAATGTGAGTGTATTTTTTTTTTTTTTTTTTTTTTTCAGGGTCGTCCACCAATAAAAGCACTTCTCGAGTAACCTCTTCTGACCTCACAGGATTTTTCATTACAAAAATTTCTTGCTTTTTTTTTTTTTAGCACTTTTAGGATTTCTCTGTTGGTCTCGCTGGTTGTGTTCAGACTTCAGAATGGAATATTAGCGTATTGCTTACTGAGTGAATCACCTCCCATAAAAACTAAAATCACTTAAAGGGTTAGTTCACCCAAAAATGAAAATTCTGTCAGTATTTCCTCACCCTCATGTTGTTCCAACCCCGTAAGACCTTCGTTCATCTTCGGAACACAAATTAAGATATTTAGGATATTAAAATCGCTCCTGCATACAGTCCATAGGCTTCTTGAGGGACTGGCTCTTGCTGTCCTCGAAAAGTAATTGAAGACATCGTTAAAATAGTCCAAGTGTAATAGACCAATAGACCAATCTTAAGTTTATCAAACGACGAGAACACTTTTGTGCGCAAAAAAACAACAAAAATAACGACTTTATTTCAACTATTTACTTCCTTCTCCATAAGCCTATAGTCCGTTAACGTAGTGTGATTGCGTAGAGCTACGTCACACGTAGGCTCACTATTGGTCGACGCTGGTCATGTGTGTGTGATGCGTGTGACGTACAATAACAGAAGCTTACGCTATTAAACTAGTTAGCTGACTCGCGCAGAGGGAGAAATAAACGAATAGTTGAAATAAAGTCGTTATTTTTGTTGTTTTTTTTGCGCACAAAAGTGTTCTCGTCGTTTGATAAACTTAAGATTGAGCCCCTGTAGTCACTTGGACTATTTTAACGATGTCTTTTATGACTTTTCGGGGACGGCAAGAGCCAGTCCCTCAAGAAGCCTATGGACTGTATGCAGGAGCGATTTTAATATCTTAAATATCTTAATTCGTTTTCCGAAGATGAACGAAGGTCTTACGGGGTTGGAACAACATGAGGGTGAGTAAATACTGACAGAATTTTCATTTTTGGGTGAACTAACCCTTTAATATAAATTGGTCAGGTGTTGCACGTTGCATTGTGGGATACAGTATTAATACAGTGTGCACACATGCATACTATTTCTGCAGTATACAGTATCCACTCTCTCTCTCTCTCTCTCTTTGTGTGTGTGTGTGTTTGTGTGAAGCAACAGCAGGTGTTCTGTTACGACCTCTTGGCTTCCCATCTGCTTTGCCACTATAGGTTATACATCCAAAAATCTTGTTGATATTGTCTTAGTTATGTTATGTTATAGTATTTATGTGAGCACTTATAATGGAATGCTGTTGATACCACATAAATGATATGAAGTTTCTTATAAAAAGACAAGGTGACAGTACTGACACCAATAATGCATAGCTTTTCATTGCATTTACAGTAGCGCATTTGACTATCATGTAAACTATATGCACAATTATACCTGTGAAGCCGCTCACTCCAGTAATGCCGATAATAATTCATCACTTCAGGGATCTTTAAAGCTCAAACAACATTCATGTTTGTACAGTGTGAAAGAACAAATATAAGTGCTTCAAAAAATATATGAAATGCATATTCCTGCCTTTAAATTCTCAGGAACGTCTTTCCTCAGATACTTCCTTGTCATTGATATTGTTGAGAACTGGTTTTGGATCCAGGATATTCCTTTAAACAGTGCTAGTCATTCAATGGAGATGCTTTCCCTATGAAGCTAGAATTGTGACTTTATTACATGCGAGAAAAAAATGTATCATTATCTGAGAGAGAGAAAAAGTTATCACACTGATAGCAAAAAAAGCATTTCATGAGAGAAAAAAAAATATTTCAGAGAAAAGGTTTTCTACGGAGGTGTTTTGCATTCACTTGAAGAAAAAAAAATCTACTCTGTTTTTCTGAATTAACGAGTTAATTTTTCATGAGAAAAAAAATTTGCTCTGTTTTTCTGAATTAATGAGTTAATTTTTCATGAGAAAAAAATATTTTGCTCTGTTTTTCTGAATTAATGAGTTAATTTTTCATGGATTTTTTTTTTTTTTTTTGCTCTGTTTTTCTGAATTAACGAGTAAATTTTTCATGGAATTTTTTTTTTTGCTCTATTTTTCTGAATTAACGAGTTAATTCAGAAAAAACAGAGCAAAAACTTTTTTCTCACGAAAAATTAACTCATTAATTCAGAAAAACAGAGAAAAAATGTTTTTTCTCTTGAAAAATTAACTCATTAATTCAGAAAAACAGAGTAGATTTTTTTTCTTCAAGTGAATGCAATACGCCTCCGTAGTTTTCATACCAACAGCAAAAATATTAATATTTGAAACTATCTTTTTTTTTTTTTTTTTTTTAGAGAGAAAGTATTTTCTCATAGAACATAAAAAATATCATTTTGAATTTTTCAAAATTATTTCTGAGGAAATCTCTCAAAATACTTAAATACTGTATATATTGAAACTTTTTTAGTCTCAAATATTATTATTTTTTGCTATTGGTTTGAAAACTTTTTCTCTCAAATATTTTTTTCTCTCATGAAATGCTTTTTTGCTATCAGTGTGATAACCTTTTTTCTCTGATCATTTATTTTCTCGCACATAATAAAGACACAATCCTAGCTCCATACTTTCCCCCCGAGACAACAGAGGGCGCTAAAACTTGCCAAAAAGTCTGCTGTGCAGTACCTTCACCAGGTCAGTGAAGTTTAGGGGAATATATAATCCTTCATGCTAATGTGGAAAATCCTCCTCTTCCCATATGTTATCCAGGATGTCTCAGTATTTTCTGCAGAACTCATTCTGATCAGTGTTTGCAGATCTTCAGTTGGTCAAGAGTGTTGACAGATGAATGTGTCGTCATCACGTCATGTGCTTGACAAATCCATCATTCTTAAATTGAACAAACTTGTGTTTGTAACATCTCTCTGTCTATTTATCTCATCTATATCTATCTATCTATAGTTATATATATATATATATATATATATATATATATATGTGTGTGTGTGTATCTCTCTCTCTCTATATATATATATATATATATATATATATCTTCTGTTGTACTATCCATCATTCTGTCTTTTCTAAACACAAAACCTGTATCATTGTAAATTCCAGGAGGCCAGTTTGTCTGGATATAGGCTTAGTGTTTCAAAGGTAGATCATGTTGTAGTGTCTGTGCTGTCACTGGGCCAGTGGTAAAGCGATGAGTCAGTGGAGGGTGATAAGCAAAAGGATGTTGTTCACCGTCTCTGACCCTGTCGTCCTGCTCACATGATGCTTCTGTCACTCTTCTGTCGCCTGAGGTTTGCTCAGTCTTTTGTGTACTGAGCTGAGACCAGTTTTAGTATTTGCTAACAAGCACCATTAAAGGGATAGTTCACTTTGAAATTAAATTTTGATATGTTTCAGCTTACCTCAAGGGCATCCGAGATGTAGGTGTGTTTGTTTCCGCAGTATTTTCAAATTTGATATTTTTAGGTCAAACCGTTCTTGTCTGTCAGTCATATAATGGAGGTCTATGGTCACCACCTCAAAGAGCATGCGCAGAGACGTCCAAATTAAACATGATTTAATGACTTGTGAATGTAAGTACACATTGATGGCCTAAGACACGAAACGAGCGGTATTTATATCGTTTTTACCTCTTGTAATCACAGCCACGTCCAAGTGATCTGAGGGCGAGGGCGCTTTGGACTGCGCAAGCGCCAGAAAGCGCCGGAATTGATCTCTTGCGCAGTTGCGAAAAAAATTTGACGTTGTCTGTTGATATATTGCGATTTCCTGTATTTCTAAATATGTTTAGATCTTCACAGTGAAGGGTAACGCATCCGAAACCTCTGTGTAAACAATGAGTGACATACACGCGCGAGATATCACTTCCGGCGCTTGCACAGACCAAAGCGCCCACGCCCTCAGAGTACTTGGACGTGACTGTGGTTACATGAGGTAAAACCAATATAAATACTGACCACATGCATTATATGATGACTATGCATTATATGACTGACAGACAAGAACGGTTTGACCTAAAAATATCAAAATTGAAACTTTTGCGGAAACAAAGACACCTACATCTAGGATGCCCTCGAGGTAAGCTGAAATAACACAGTCTCATCCCAAGTCGTCATATAACTGACGTCTTATGACCATACGTCAACATCCGCCTTTTTAGGGTACCCTTAAACGTCGGTTAGTTGACGATCCCGGGCCGTCATACAACTGATGCTTTATCTTTAACGTCAGTGAGGTGACGGGGTAGGTTTAGGTCTTGGGTAGGGTTAGGATCCGATAACGTCATCTAACCGACGTTTAAGGGTACCCTAAAAAGGCGGATGTTGACGTATGGACAAAAGACATCCCAAGACGTCAGTTATATGACGTAAACATACTAAAAATTAATTCCAACATGAACTATCCCTTTAAGTGCAATTAGTTGGTAGGAAATAAATCCATACGGATTTCCTCATGGCTTCTTTGTTTTCCTGTTTTCTTTGTTGACTTGTATAAACACATGGCTGTTGTTGTGTGAGGCCAAAGACAGGTGAGTTACATGCAGTTTAACAAGATTATTCTCGGTGCTGTCATTCCCTGGCAAGCCTTTTCTTAATCACTAAACATCCACTTGTTTTGTACTGAATTGTTGTTTTGAACACACAGTGCTTTCGCGTAAGGAAGTGGTTTCGAATTATGTGAAACACTCCTGTTTCTTTTAAATGCACAACACAAATGTCCTACTTTTGCCTGGTAAGCTCCAGGTTTTCTTGTTGTCACTATCTTTCTGCTATTAATATCACCAGGCCAAGGTTTTATTCAGGAAGTGTTTAATGGCTTTCTTAACAAAATAAAGGATAATTTCTGTCAAATATCAAACTGAAAGCTTGTATGCAAAGTAGATTTACTATTTTGTTTTAAATTTGAATAATTGTCTTATTTTTATCATTACATCTTACATAGTTTTTCTGTTGTTATATTTAATACTACTGTTCAAAACAAGATTTTTCTTAAATAAATAAATGAATTAGCGTATATTCAGCATAGTGTCATTATATTGGTCAACAGTGACAGTAAAACAGTCGTTACAAAATAATAATATATATATAAAAAACAATTATCCCTATCCCGTTCTATACACTCTTAAAAAAAGGGTTCCTCTGGGTTCTATATAGAACCCTGGGGTTCCATACTTGGCCAATAGAACCTTTTACCAAAAAAAAAAATGGTTCTATATAGAACCATTTTGGAGTTCCATATATGAAGCGGGGGATGGAACCATTTCTGGTTCTAAATAGAACCCTTTCTTCTAAGAGTGTATTATAATGATTTCTAAAGGATCATGTGACACTGAAGGAGTAATGATGCTGAAAATTCAGCTTTGATGATCACAGGAATAAATTACATTTTAATATATATATTCAAATAGAAAACAGTCATTTTAAATTTCAATATTACACTATTCACACAAACAGTAGTTCAGTGCACAGTTTTAAACAATGGAGGAGAAATAAACTATTGTGCTTCCTATATGAAATTTTGTTCATTTGTTGATGAGCCAGAACAGAATGTCACACTTTGGTTTCAGTGTGTTAACATGAACAATGTAAACTTCCCTGTTAATCCTCTCAGCAGCCATTAAGCACTTTACCAGCTTTACTCGTGTGTTTTACAGAGCTGAGAAAGTGCATCAGCAAGACGTTGCATGCAAGCGCTCCTGTTTTTACATGAATGATTTGGTGTATTCTCCAAATGTCATCTCACTGTGGGAAGAGAGGTTTGAGCTCTGAAGCTTCCCAAGCAAAAAATGACCGGTTACACCCGTCTAAAATGCTGCCAGTCTCTGGATATGATGTGCAATCTGATTGGCTGCTGCTGATTTGAATCAAAGCAAAATGTGCTGTTGTTGCATACCTCGTTTTGTGATTTGTAAATCACCGACACTGAAAAAAAAATTGCGAGTAGTTAACAAATAATTGCAAATAAATGGCAAACACATTAATTTCGAAGTAAAGACCTTTGTTAAGAAAAATCTGGCATTCCAGTCAACACTATTAAGGTGTTCGTAAAATGTGCACTTTGTTAGTGTGATTGCATTAAAGTTGAATTGCATAACGGGGAGAACGAGACATAAGAATGTCTGTAATGGTGCTGTTAAACTCCGACATTGTGTGGCCTTAAAGGGATAGTTCACTTTGAAATTAATTTTTGGTATGTTTTAGTTTACCTCAAGGACATCCAAGATGTAGGTGTCTTTGTTTTCACAGTATTTTCAATTTTGATATTTTTAGGTCAAACCGTTCTCGTCTGTCAGTCATATAATGGAGGTCTATGGTCACCACCTTAAAGACCATGCACAGAGAAGTCCAAATTAAACATGATTTAATGACTCGTAAATGTAAGTACACATCGATGGCCTAAGACACGAAACGAGCGGTTTTTAAACAGTATTTATATCGTTTTTACCTCTTGTAATAACAGCCACGTCACAAACGAACAGTACTTGTGTACTTAAATTTACGAGTCATTAAATCATGTTTAATTAGGACTTCTCTGAGCATGCTCTTTGAGGTGGTGACCATAGAACTCCATTATATGACTGACAGACGAGAACGGTATGATATATATTTGCATGATGTAATACATTTAACAATATATTTATGTAATACGTTTAACCTGTTAAAATGCTTTATACTTTCTAAAGGTGTAACAATGAATAGATAAGTAGCTGTTTTCATGAGATCATATGCCTTACAAAGCATAATTAATGCATTTAATTACTTTTAAAATGCATTGTACATAAAGTCTTTAAGTAAGTGTTACCATATAATCTTTGTTTTGATCAATATTTTTATAACCCAAAAATATTTTTGTAAAATGCTCTGTTTGAATGTGTTCTTTCTTTCATATGCCATTTGAAATGAATGTGATATTTTCTATCTAATGCAATGACATTTAGACTTTTTAAGTGTGCCTTATACTTTTTGGGCTCACACTGTATGTTTTGCATGTGAAATGATTCAGAAAGATAAAGCTAGTGTAGTACCTTCTTTCAACTGTCTGCCTGTATTTGTGTTTTTGTTTGTTGGCCTGATAATGAAGGTTATGTGTGTGGTTGAGCAAGACCCCGGTGTGTGAAGGTTATCTGCTGAGATAAAGCTCTTCCAGTCCACATCAGGGCTGACGCTCTTCCTGATGACCTTTCCTCGGCTGCACTCGTGAAGGACCTTTGAATCTGATTTATGGTGGATCCCTCACGGTTACTTCCCTGAAGCGAATGTCTAACGGGGCAAAAAACTTCTTGGCTTGTGGCTCTTTATGGTGAGTGCTCCACATGATCGGCTCTTACTAATAAACATAGGTTGAGTTGTTCAATTTAGTAGCATGTTTCACTTATGAAGTGAAAAGCATTATTATAAATGGTAACACTTTATTTCATTAGTCCACTTTAGACATTACAAGTTTACATGTAAACTAACTCTCATTAGATTATTAAATTGTTAATATTTTACTCACACTTTATTTTGATGCTCCCAACATACTACTAACTGTAAGTAACTTTACAAGAACGTGTCTTTCAACTTATAAACCTGAACACTAACAGTCAGGGCCTACTCTAGACTTAGTTGACATGTAGTTGCAAAGTTAGTTAGAATGTCTGAAGTGGACAATGTCTAAACTATCGTAATAATGTGTAACCTAAAAAATTATCATGACATTAATTGTAATTTATGAATTTAAGTTAAATATTGACTAAATAAGATTGAAAACTGGCCATGTTGTAGGCCTATTAATTTGTTCCCTTGTTTTGATTGTACTAAAACAATGGAATGATTTATATTGTGCGAACAAATTATTAGGCTATATATCGTGTCCACGATTTCTACCTATTTTTTCCCTGCATGTGGGGCTTGTACGCAACATTGATGATAATAGGAAATCTGCAGTATCAAATCATCATATTAGAAAGATTTCTGAAGGATCATGTGACACTTAGTAATGATGCTAAAAAAATTCAGCTTTGATCACGAATAAATGACATTTTACAATATATTTAAATAGACGCTATCTCACGACCAATTCGTACGAGTGATTAAAAAGTGGCTAATCATGCGACCTCACTTTGTCTAAACCCACGTGACGGGTAGGTTTAGGGGCGGGGTCAGGAGTAGGTAATTCGTACGAATTCATACGAATTGGCCAACTCGTAAAATATGTAGCCGATTTAGCAAAAATCGTACGAGTGAGGTCGTACGAATTGTTACGAATTAGCCACCTCGTAAAATGCGAACGAATTACCGTTAGATCAATTGAAATAGAAAATATACTTTTTTCAGTATTTTTTATCAAATAAATCTAGCCTTGGTGAACAGAAGAGACGTCTTTTTTTAAAAAAAAAAAAAAAAAACTCTTACCAAGGCCCAACGTTTGAACAGTAACATGTAAATAAGCTTGAGCTTGGCTGTCAGAGCCTCAAACCTGTTCTATACGGGATCCTGCTGGAACACGTGAGGCGTACTTGATCTCGCTGAAGGCTGTTTTCTGCCGTTAAGATTTCAACATCAACAATGACACGTGATCATCCGTCATGTTTGATTAAGTCAAATTCCTTGAACACAAAAATATCTGCAGCAGATTGAATGTAAATGTGTTATTTAACCGATATTATATAGGTGGTGAACCAAGACGAGAATTATTAGTTCCTATTTTAATTCCAGTGTCTTCACCACTTCCCTTACAAAAATGCAGACAGAAAAATGATAACTGTGATGATAGAAAACAAGATTTGTACAAGTTGGGAGGATGGGGTGGGGTTGTGTTTGCCCGTGAAATGTTCAAGTAACAATGTTCTGGGTTGTTGCTGTGTTTGCAATGGTGTTCAGGGTGGTTAATAGTGTTTTTATTAGAACAATTATAGCTACTAATGCGTGATCAAATTCAAATGGTATGTTTAAGCCTACAGTTCACTGCAGGCTCCTGTGGAGTGTAATGAAAACTCTCTGGAGATCCACAGTGTCAATTTTCCTGTTGACACAGTTGAAGCTTTTATCCTGTGTAATCGGCATGAGCCTCTGAACAAACCGGCTTTGTCTGTTCTCAAGAGATGATGCGGTTATTGTGGTACCTATTAACATATAATGCACTCATGTTTCATGATAGTGTGAGTGATAAAAGAGATTTCATTGTTTATTGTTAACACTGAGATATACACTCACCTAAAGGATTATTAGGAACACCATATTAATACTGTGTTTGACCCCCTTTCACCTTCAGAACTGCCGTAATTCTACGTGGCATTGATTCAACAAGGTGCTGAAAGCATTCTTTAGAAATGTTGGCCCATATTGATAGGATAGCATCTTGCAGTTGATGGAGATTTGTGGGATGCACATCCAGGGCACGAAGCTCCCGTTCCACCACATCCCAAAGATGCTCTATTGGGTTGAGATCTGGTGACTGTGGGGGCCATTTTAGTACAGTCAACTCATTGTCATGTCCAAGAAACCAATTTGAAATGATTCGAGCTTTGTGACATGGTGCGTTATCCTGCTGGAAGTAGCCATCAGAGGATTGATACATGGTGGCCATAAAGGGATGGACATGGTCAGAAACAATGCTCAGGTAGGCCGTGGCATTTAAACGATGCCCAATTGGCACTAAAGGGCCTAAAGTGTGCCAAGAAAACATCCCCCACACCATTACACCACCACCACCAGCCTGCACAGTGGTAACAAGGCATGATGGTCCATGTTCTCATTCTGTTTAAGCCAAATTCTGATTCTACCATCTGAATGTCTCAACAGAAATCAGGACTCATCAAACATTTTTCCAGTCTTCAACTGTCCAATTTTGGTGAGCTCTTGCAAATTGTAGCCTCTTTTTCTTATTTGTAGTGGAGATGAGTGGTACCCGGTGGGGTCTTCTGCTGTTGTAGACCATCCGCCTCAAGGTTGTGTGTGTTGTGGCTTGGTTGTAACGAGTGGTTATTTCAGTCAAAGTGCTCTTCTATCAGCTTGAATCAGTCGGCCCATTCTCCTCTGACCTCTAGCATCAACAAGGCATTTTCGCCCACAGGACTGCCGCATATACTGGATGTTTTTCCCTTTTCACACCATTCTTTGTAAACCCTAGAAATGGTTGTGTGTGAAAATCCCAGTAACTGAGCAGATTGTGAAATACTCTGACACCAACAACCATGCCACGCTCAAAATTGCTTAAATCCCCTTTCTTTCCCATTCTGACATTCAGTTTGGAGTTCAGTAGATTGTATTGACCAGAACCACACCCCTAAATGCATTGAAACAACTGCCATGTGATTGGTTGATTTGGTTTGTATTAATGAGAAATTAAACAGGTGTTCCTAATAATCCTTTAGGGGAGTGTATATGGCTGTTAATGAATTGACACTGATAAGCGCTGTCAGGTATCCCAAAAATTATATGCTTATATAATGAGATTGCTCTCATGCATGTGTTGGTATTTCTGTTGAATTTCTGAGAAACATACCTTGTTGTCCTTTTGGTATTTTCACTGAACATGTTCCAACTTCCAAACCAGAGCACAAACCGGTCAGGGTCTGGTTTCATCTTTTTGCAATTGCAGTCAGCGGATTTCAACTTTGTAGATGTGATGAAAAAACAAACAGATAGATTTTGTGGGGTGTTATGTCCAGTGGGACCGTTTAAAGATGTACAATTCCATTTAAAACGGGAAATAAACAGAGTTTGGGGGATTTT
Organism: Pimephales promelas; assembly: GCF_988280905.1. Lineage (NCBI taxonomy): Eukaryota > Metazoa > Chordata > Actinopteri > Cypriniformes > Leuciscidae > Pimephales > Pimephales promelas. The sequence goes on along the minus strand of NC_142776.1, from coordinate 35,452,230 downwards.
GGACATTTTAAAACAAAGAAAATACAGTATGATGTATATCATGCATAATAGTGGGATTTTGGCCCAATAGTATGACCTAATGTATTTTATGTGATCAAAGCTGAATATTCAGCATCATTGCTCCGGTCTTCAGTGTCAGCCTTCAGAAATCATTCCAATATGATTATTTGCTGCTTATCAATGTTCATATTTGAATGGAAATGAAATATTTCTTCAGAATTTGTTGGTGAATAGAAAGTTCAAAAGAACAGCCTTTATTTGAAACAGAAATCTATTGTAACAATGTTAATGTCATGGTCTTGGACTCTTATTTTGTTTCCTTCAGTTGTTGTTTTCCTGCTCTGTAGTTTCGGTTTCTGATCATGTCCCTGTTCTCTATGGTTAATTATAATCAGCTGTGTTTTCTTTAGCTCATTGTAATATACTATATTCCCTATTTAGCTCAGTCCTCTGTCAGTTAATGTCTTTTTGTAATGGGTTTATCTCCTGCATTCATGATTAAAGTCGACTTTATTCCTATTTCATGTGTGTTCTACGACAACAAACCGTTACTAAATGTCTTCACAGTCACTTTTGATCAATTTAAAGAATCCTTGCTGAATAAATTTAGTAATTTGTTTCAAAATAAAAAAATAAAAATTCAAATATATCACTCAAATTGTTATTTTGATAAAATAATTTGTAATATTTTAGGTTTGAAAAACTCACTTTTAATCTAATTGTGTATCTCTGTGTTGAGCTCACAAAAGGGCAATATTTTCCTGGTTGAACACTTCTCTTGTATTCATGAGCAAAAATTCAAATGTTGCCCTTCATCATCATCAAAGCATGGACAGATAGTCCAGTGTACTGTCGCACATTACAGTCAACCCATTATTTGAAATCCATGTGACTCATGACAAAGATTGTGCCATGCGGTGTGTCCACAATGTGCTAAGAGACATCTCATGATATGACAGCAACAGTCAGAAATGATTTCTTCATTAAACAACTGCAGATTATTCAGTTTCATGTGTCATATGCACAGCTACTTTTCGATGTGCAAGCATCTGAGATGTATTTTTATAATCTATAAAGTTGTCTATGTTTTGTATGACATTAAAACAGCTTCATCTGAGAGTTTAAATAAATTATTCAGTATTTTTAACAAAGGAAATGCTGGCTTGTGTCTGTTTCCCTTTTATATGTCATGGAAAAGTTATGATTCATGTGGGCGGGCGAGCCTCAGGGTGGCTACTTAGAAAGACAGGAAGACCCAAAAATATCTCGCTGGACAATGGAGACAAAAGACAACAACCGGTGTCATTTAGAAGGTGTTTTAATGCAACATGTGTAGTGTGTCCAGTGTTTGCACTCATAAAGGTTGCACATTTGCTTAAGACAGCTAGTCAGGAGCCTGCAAAGACCTGCCGTTCAAGTATGTCTGCTCTCATGCACTCATGTAAATGAATCATACAAGTTACATCCTCAATATTTACCATTCAAATGATGCAGACATGCATAACCGCCATATCAGGGAGATCACACGATGCTGTTTTCGCCTCCAAACTGTTGATTAAAGAACTTTAACTAGAGTCAAGTGTCAATTAGATATCAAGCAGTCAATTACTAAAAAAATGCAATTCACATGTCAAAAATAACATTTGTATTGCCGTTCTGTCAAATAGATTTGAGGTTTCAGTTTTGGTTGGTGCTAATGAAAAAGTGCTGTGGTGGTGTCTGTCACTATTTGGTGTTTTGAAATTAAATCAAATCTAAAGGCCCCTATCCTGTATATTGAGACTTTTTGCTAAGGCGATTAGTATGCTGTTATTCTGTCTTGCATAACAACTTCTCATACTGTACAGTGTGTGGATATACACTAATAAATCTACAGACATTTTATTCTGCCCACAGTATGATGAGCGCCAAGTTGAGCACAATAGGTTGTGTATCGCTTGTTTTCTTGTGGCAAGCCATTTGAACATTTTTCTTTACAAATAACTATTTATTATGTTTAATCCATGAGACATGGCTTCTGTGATATTTTCATATTTATCTGCAAATGGGTTTTAAAGTAATTAAAGCAACAGTTTTTCAATATAGGAAAAGTTTTTGAGGTAAAAGGCTCATCCGCTGTTGGGGACTGAGCCGGCTGACTTCTCCACTATCGACATGACATGGTTAGATTCAGAAGGTAAATATAATATCAAGTTAGGTGACAACCTAGATACAGAACAATCTCCATATTTATATTTAACCATCATATTTAAAAAAATATGATACTAATCATATCATATAATAAAATATCATGCATTGTTACTACTGTAAACCATATTAATTTATCATGGGATCTGCTTCAATGCTTTCAGAATAGGCCTATTTGTTTCTCTGTATTTTTAAAATATATTTCATTTTACCATATTTTAATGATATTTATTGTACTTTTATTATAACATATTATATGTTAAACATATTATTTAACCTAAAGTATTTGTATAAATAATGTGTAGCCTACCATTTTCTTCTGGTTTTGTGTGTGGCGTAAAGGGCCCACCTCATACATGATTTTTAAACGAAATAAACCACTTTTATGATTTATTTTGGCACAAAATGTTGCCCCATCAATGTTCAAAACAAAAAACAATTTTCCCTGCAATTATATAATATGGCAGTAGTGAAAAGCACATTTTGCCTTTAGTTGAACCGGCCTGCCATAGTTTTCTTTCCACATGACGTCAGAGGAGGTGGAGCATCTGATTGGACGGGGCAGCCGCAGGTGAGCGTGCAGGTGGAGCGCAGCGTTGAGTTTCTCAGTAGCTCACAACAATAAGCGGAGAGACCTCTGGGAATAACGCACTCCAACTACCATGACATAAAACAAGGTCAGCTTTGGAATACACCAGTTTTAGTAACCGAATGCTTGCTTGAACTTTCGTGAACCCCAGTTAACTTGGAGAAACATAAGTCGTGGAAATGATGAGTTCCGAGGCTTTGCGTCCGACCTCGAACCCTGCGCGTAAAGGCAAGCTCGCCACCAGAGTGGAGGATGTGAAGAACCCCTGGAGACACGGATCAACACTCGAGCTCAGCCACAACGAAGCCGCACGGCTCGCCACCGACGCGCTGTTGGAACAAGGCGAGAAAGCGTATAAAAAAGTCTTGCAGGACGAAAGAGAACTAAGTTTTCTGTCCTCGCTGGAAATACGTTATATCACCGAAAATGTGGACAAAAGTAACGACGCGGACAGCGGGACTAATGGAGTGGACATGGAGGAAGGGGACACGGTGTCTGAGCTCACTTCAGGGACTTATTTCCCCATGATGTCCGACGAGGAGCCTCCAATGTTGGAGCTGGGCTGGCCAGAGCTTTCCACCCGATGTGGACCCACTGAAGCGAAGATATACTTTCAGAGGGACAAGTCGCAAAATGTCAAAGATCTCATTCGATCACTTATTAGTAAAGCCAAGAAGGTAAGAGCAACATAAACCAACGTATACCCATAGAAAAGGTACAAGACATTGTTCTAACGCCATTTCCTTCCTTGTGCTTTACAAATATGTTTTCCATGAAACTTGCATTTTCAAAGTGACGTCACACGTAAACATGACTTTTTAAATCAACTTTCAGATAGTTTTCATTTGGAATTTCTTCAACTTTTACATAGTTAATTATGTAGATGATAATAGGAATAATTCATAAAAGGAATAATGTGTGGATGATAATAATTTGACTGACTCTGACCCCCAAAAAGTCTGTTTGCTACACTTAAACAAACATGTATGTTGTCGGTTTTACAAGCAGACATTCCAAACAAAATATTTCACCCCCAAAATATATATATTTTTCAAAACAGCAATGTTCAAATGCACTTCATAAAATAACTTTAACTGCAGTCAAATGAAAAGTCGTTAAAAACATGCCTCATGAAAGTTTATTCAGAGAGAAAATGTGTAATTTATTTTGATGGTTTCATTACATAATGGAGGCAACATGATTCAGACATGTTTTAGTGTGACTTAAAGCCATAGTTCACCCAAAAATTAAAGTTATGTCATCATTTACTCACCCTTATGTTGTTCCAAACCGGTATGAGTTTTGTTTCTTCTGTTGAACACAAAAGAAGATATTTTTGAAGAATGTTGGTATAATTAAACAGTTGACGGTTGCCATTGACTTGCACAGTAGGAAAACAAATACTATGGAAGTCAACAACTGTCTGGTTACCAACATTATTCAAAATGTCTTCTTTTGTGTTCAACTGGACGAAGCTCATACAGGTTTGCAACAACATGAGGGTGAGTAAATGATGACAATTTTAATTTATGGGTGTACTATCTCTTTAAATGTCCAAATGTTTTGAATGGCATTGTTTGTGAATTTAGGGGATGTAACTACTGGAGAATTTGTGATTGCATAAAAATAGTTACATTAAACATTATTAGTAACTAAAGTGGTAAATTGCTTGATCATTAAATGTACATCACTAATTTTGCTGTGTTTTCTGTGATAACAATTTTTAAGATGGGTGGATGTGGTTTGTTGTAATGCATATCCTAACAATTTTTCTTTGCAACACAGGTCATCGCAGTAGTCATGGATATTTTTACAGACGTGGACCTGTTCTGCGATTTAGTGGAGGCCTCCAACAAGCGCAAGGTTCCTGTTTATGTTCTACTGGACGAGAAGAATATCTGCCATTTCTTGAGCATGTGCTCTGAACTAGACATCCAGAATTCACACTTGAGTGTAAGTCAAACACTGACGTGCTTATAGAAAATGTATTTTGTGTGTCCAAGCTCATGAGTTCATCCCTGCACATAATAAGTTTTCTATGAGATGGGTGTTCTCGGTTTTATGAATACATCTGTCAGTCAACAAAATAACATAAGTCTTATGTAAGTTGCCTTAAGTCCATTAGGACTTTAAAAAAAAGCTAAATATTTTGTTGTTTCAAAACAAAACTTTTATTCAACATTATTAATTTATTATTTGTATTAATATACACTAGGCTGTTCAAACGGAATATTGTGAAATATTACAATTTAAAATAACTGTTTTTTATTCCAGAATATATTGTAAAATATTATTTATTCCTGTGATCAAAACTGAATTTTCAGCATCATTAATCCAGTCTTCAGTGTCACATGATCCTTCAGAAATAATCATAATATGATGATTTGCTGCTCAAGAAACATTTCTAATTATTGTCAATGTTGAAAACAGTTTCTTTGATAAATAGAAAGGTCAAAAGAACAGCATTTATTTGAAATAGAAAGCTTTTGTAACATTATAAATGTCTTTACTGCCACTTTTGATCAATTTATTCCATTCTTGCTAAAAAAGTATTAATTTATTATTTTTAAAGAGAATCTTAGTGACCCCAAACATTTGAATTGTAGTGTATAATGTTGAAAAAGCTTTCTATTTCAGTTAAATTCTGTTCTTGTGAACTTTCTATTCATCAAAGAATCCAGAAAAAAAAACAGTTTTCAACATTGACAATATTAAAAGATTATTAATAATGTTCCACAATATTATTGTTTTTACAATATTTTTGGTCCAATAAATGCAACCTTGGTTAAAAAAAAAAAAAACGTAAAAATATTTCCACTCCCAAGCTTTTGAACGGCAGTGCAGGCGAACCAGAACTCAAATTGTATGTAAAATATACCTATGTTTTTTAATCAACTGATTATTTAACATTTATGTAATGCTGCTTTTTTTTTTTCAGAATATGCGAATAAGAAGTGTATGTGGAGACACGTACTGCACCAAAAGTGGGAAGAAATTCACAGGTCAGGTTCAAGAGAAGTTCATGATCATTGACTGTGAGGAAGTCATAGCTGGATCCTATAGGTATGTTTATCCAAGCATTGTGTAATATAGTTTTTAAAAAAAGGCATTATATAATCATAATTTTAACCAAATGTCGTAATTGCTACAGTGATATTTACTACTGTAAGTCTTATTAATTTAATGAAATCCCTTAAATGATGGCACTTTAAGAATCATGTTTCTTTGATGACAGTGGTAAAATAATACCACATAATCTATAAAGGGCTGTATTAGTGATTTGATATAAGTTGAGCACATGTCATACACTAGCATACAGGTTAGCAGGTACAACATGTCACAGCACGAGTTTTGAAAGCCAACTATGCGAGAAGCAACTCGAAATTTTTCCCAGTTGCATTGAATTATTCACGTTGAAATACCCATCAGTCCAGGCTTATCTCATTTCTGTCATATCACTCTGTATTATGCAAAGCATTTAAGCGCATGGCGGCATTTTGGCAGGGAGATGACAGGACGTGCCCCTAATGTGCTTGAGCAGCTTAGCAATGAAAACATGATGATTCTGCATTTCTCCGGCACAGTGTTAGCATTGGCATTAGCCATCGGCTTCCAAGCCTCAGTGGCTGATTTGGTGGATTTTTTTTTTTTTTTTTTTTTAATATAGTGAAACTAATGGATTACAAAGGCAACATGTTGGGAGATGAGACCCAACAAGCGATCTCAGTCTTGCATGGATTGTCTAAATGGCTAATCTGCTCCTCGGGATTATTTGGAGGAATGAGTTTGTCTTGTTATGTCAGGGTTAGTGCGACTGATAGCGGCCTGTGTATGACTCTGCGTGTGAATAGTGGGTGAGGCCACACTCGTGTTAAAGGCTTTACCCATATAATAGCCAACAGGGAGTTTTGTTTGAATAGAAGTGCATACAGTTTTAAAGGGAAATAGCTTGCAAACATAGTTCTGTGAAACTAGCGATTTAGAGGTTTTGTAACTGAGAGGTAATTAACAGAGATTGAATGCATGCTGTCTTTGTGCTCTTTAACCTTTAAACCAGAAAAGACTGCGATGATCTAATGTAATGCTTATCACATGCTCTTTTATTTCAGTATCATGTTAGACATTTGAGTAATGCCACAGATGGTCTGCTTGAACGCTGTTAAACACTTGTTAGCATAAGTCACCTGAACCATCCATAAAACTGTAATTGAGGATTCAGTTTGTACCTTTTCACCCAGGCTGTAGAGAATCTTTGGACCTCATTTATTAACCCAAAGAATAAGTTTCTGTGTGAATTACAAAAGCATTCAGTGCGAAAATTATTATCTTAAAGTCCATGTAAAGTCAAAATGAAGTATGTGTTCTGAGATAAAAAATGTGTTATTAGCCACCTAGCCAAATTTGAATGATAAAAATAGCCGGCAAATACATAAAATAAGCAAAATCTTGAAAAAAATGAGCAGTTATCTCTGTTCTCAAACGCTGGGGGTGTGTCCACTTGCTGTGCTGAAACCACGCCCACTCGCTGCCGACGCTGATATTATGTGAAACTGCTTCGGGACGGCAGGAGATAGTCGTTTCAGCCCCGTTCATCAGTAACAGCGGATTATCAGTGAATAACGTTGTCTCTAACGAAAGTTTATAAAACGATCCCGCGTAAAATGATCACTACAGAGGCGGGTGTTGGCGGTGATCCTCAGCTCTTCATCAAGGTTGGCTCTACACAAAATTAATCCACCTCTTCTTGATGTGATCGTTTTTAAGAAATTTAAATAAAGACACCGATCTGTTTTGTACATGATCGCATCCAGGTAGTAGCCTACGCATTTCCGCGTCGAAGGCTAGCAAACTGTTGGCTATAGTAACCATAGATATCTATATAGCCCCTTTTCCACCAAAGCATTTTAAGAGCCGGTTCGGAATCGGTGCCTGCGCGCGAACCAGTTCTTTGTGTTTCGACAGCCAAAGAACCGGTTCGCGGCCGGGAAAACTGGTTCCAAAGCGGCACCAACTCTTTGCTGGACTAGAACCGTTCTTTTACCACGTCATGTTTACGTCGGGGGCTGGGGTGGGTTTAGATGTGTTCTAAACATATTTTTTGACCATCGCAAAGCCAGGAGAAACTGCAGAAACACGCAAGAGTTTTTATTTATTTATTTATTTATTTTATTTGAAACATAAGCAAAGAAGAAAACAGTCACGATATAGAACAAATAAATGGAAAGAAAAAAGAAACAAAACAGGGGTACATAACTTATCAGAAAAGATTACATATCAAACGAAAAGATTAAAAGACTTACATATTTCAATTGTTTTTAAAGTTTTCTTGGTACACGAGTTAGAGATAATCCCAAAGCAATATACTTGCAAGCGTTTCTAGCGACCTGCACAGTGACGTAACGACGTCGTTACCTGGGCGCTCTAGTCAGTGGAAAAACAAACAGGTTCTGAACGGGTTCGCAAGTTGAACCAACTCCGAACCAACTTTGAACCAGCACCAGTTCCGAACCAGTTCTTTTTTCGGTGGAAAAGGGGTATATGATGTCTATGGTAGTAACTAACAGCACTGACAGTATCTCGCGATTGAGCGCCAAACTGATGTGAATTTACTCTATTATTAGGGGAGGGGCCAGCCTCAGTGCGTCATCAAGTAGGGGCGTGTCCAGGAGCTCCAGTGCGTCATCGAGCCCTGTTTTAGCCCTGCCCAAAAAATCCGGGAAAATAGCAATGGTGAAAAACTGTTTAACAGTCTAACTCCACAATTCAGTACTCCACAGTTCACAGTCTTTGTAATATGTTTTAGCAATACATTTCTAACATTTATAATGGGTTTACAATTGCCTTTACAGGGACTTATTCGTTCAGCTCATGTTTCATGAATGAATCCCTTTGTGTTGGTGCGACGTTTGTTTTATACTCTTATTTGCTATAAAATATGCATTTGTTCCAAGAACAATTTCAGGTTATGCTCTTATGCTCTTTTTCCCCTCTAGTTTTACATGGCTTTCCGCTCAGGTCCATAGCAACATGCTAATGCACTTCTCCGGCCAAGTTACGGACTGCTTCGATCGGGAATTCCGCTGTATGTATGCAGATTCCCAAATAATAGACCGTTTCCACAATCCAGATGATGACGAGCTGCCCGCTTACTCCTACAACATGCCGGCCCCAAACTTTGGGTTGGATTTCCTTCCAGACTACGGCAGCAAGGAGCGAGTGTATTCTGAGAACTCTAGTAGCCAATCCAGTGGTAGCGTTTCCAGCATCAAAGCTGCTCCTCCAGGCATGCAACATGTTTACAAAGTCACGCATGACAAGAAGAACCCGGACAACTTGCAAAAGACTCCTGACAGGAAAGGAGTCACGAGTTCAGGGCTTCAAATGCCTCCGGCAAGCCACACGAGAAGAGGTTCTCTTAACGACAACCGCCAAACTCCGACGGTTGAACGCCCTCCTTTGGTTCAGTCCGCTGGAGTGGAATGGGCCAAAGCTGGAGCCGCAGAATACATACGCGCAAACATTGCCGGACCGTCTTCCAAAATCCAGTCTTTAGGTCTCTACAGCTCTCCAAAGCCTCCATCACCGACTCAGCAATCTCCAACAGAAAACAGGATTTCCCCAAAACACCGACTCCCCGCGCCTTTCCTCAGTAAGTTCACTGATATGTTCAGCACAAAGGATAAGGACTCTCCCGTCTTCCCGAAGAAGCCTTCCCATTCCTCTCCGTTTGGTGGGCCAGATCTTTCTCAGAACGAACCAGAGAGTAATCAATTTCCTCCTCCACCAGGACCCATGCCAACGGACTGGATTGGCCCTGAGAAAGGGTTACATCGGCGGGACGAGAAACGCATGACGTTAGGTCACAGCAAATTGGACCTTGTCAACCATTACAACAAGTTGAACAAATCCAAGCAGGTATATAGTCGCTTTGAGCTAAAGAACAACATGCCTCATTAATGCTGGGCCTGATTGATCATTCTTCCTTGGAGTGAGATTGTTGCTCATTTTGTGCACAAGACTAAAAAAAAATCAACCAGGAGTGAAAGGCGAGATGCGTGTTTTGAGTGAATTTGTATTTTTAAATGAAAATTAAGTACTTTGTACTAATGCTGCTTTCAAGTTCTCCTAGGAAGTTCCTATAAATTGTAATCTCGACATGAAGTGATTTTGATCATAATAAACTGTATGCAATGGGGAATTGCACAACTTTCTTGAAGACACGAAGCTGTGGTAGCACGACAGCATAACAGCATGAAGGGTAAATTAATTGCATGTTTACATTAAAAAAAATTAACTTATGTATATTATTCATTTAGTGTACACACACATTTATACACAAATTTATTTTAAAAAAGTATGCCAAGTATGATAACACGTACTCACAATTTGTCCTCTGCTATATAAATGCATCTAAATGTAAGTACACACACACATATACACGCGCATTTATACATGTAATACGTATGTGTGTGTATAAATATTTATATTCATATACATATATATGTACATATTACACCCACACATATATACACACATATTACGTATGTGTGTGTATACACAGCAAAATCCCCAGTGTTAAATTAACACTTTAAAGTGTGAATTATAGAAACTCTGAGCAGAGTAAATCACATACAGCAGCCAAACATAATCTAAAGTTAATGATTTAAGGGTCAAGAGCCCAGCTAAACCAAACACTGATCACCATAATGGTAACTTAAAACGGTTTTCTCCTTCAGAGATTCTGCTTGTTATCATCAGGTGTCTTCAATAATGCTCAATCATCACTCAATTATTCACTTAATTATCTAATGAACTTTTACACTGCTTCAGTGTTCATTTAACACTCTGCTCAGAGTTATATAATTCACACTTCTCAATGTTAATTTAACACTGGGGATTTTGCTGTGTATTTGACCCTAGAAGGTCGTATAGGATCAATGAAAATATATATATATATATATGATACAAGTTCAATTTCAATACCAAGTTTATTTCATTGCTTCTTTAATTCACATGCCCCTAATTCAGACAGTCTGGGCTTAAAGGAAAGATTCCCGACTGGTGATTATGACATTGTTGTGGTGCTCATGTTGTAAATATGATCATTCTTACATGATTTGGAGGCAGCGTTAGTACTTTGTACCATTGTACTTTTAGTGTTTGTGCTGTATATAAAACCTAGTGTATATGAACCATGGCTTCATAGGGCATTTTTGTACTCGTGATGTTTTTCTATCCGCCACTTTAGCTGGCAAAGCAGATGGTGTTGATTTAAACGTAGCCACTCTGTCTGACACTAAGTATTACCCTTGGATAGCATCATTCAGGAGGTTACACGTGTAGTCTTCCAAATGTTCGTGTGTTTTTACTAAAATGTGATTCTTTTGTCACTTAAGACATGCATTTAGAGACTCTGAAATGCACTTTGGGTAATGTTGCAATTAGCTGCTTAACAATAAAGTACTGTATTACTTCAATGAAGCCTATAGTATAGACCCACTGCATCTTACAGTGGTCTCTGATGCAATAGAAGCTAATTGCAAGGAAAACATGATTTATATTATTATTATTTTATTAAAACAGATAAGCTTTTCCACCTTTTGATACTTTTGCTAATTAGTGTGTAGAAGTCTTTGCAACAGCCTACAGCGTTTGATGTCACTTAATATATGCATCTTTGACTCAAATCTTTAGATAACCTCCATCTATAAACTTTTTATTCTACTAGTAGGAGATACTGTGAATAGGTGAGCTTGAAAAGATTCACTCTTCCTTATCCTAACCGTCATACAGAGAAGAAGTGGTTGAGAAACCTGAGATTTAGAGTAAAGGTACAAAAGCTTGTAAAGCAGTGCTGATTCAAGGTCAGATTTTACCGTTCATATCCACTACATGTAAACACGATCCATAGCCTGTTCCATTTTAATATGTTTAAACATGATTACAGGTAAAGTGCTAACTTTTGTTACACAAGCCAATATGCCGATTCTGACTTGAAATGTTTTTGCAAGGCCTTTCTATTGTTAGTTTTTCATTGTAAAAATGTATTATTCTTTGCTCACCTTTCTGTCTTGGTAGTGCCTTCCAGTGACTTTTTTTATGTGTTGTTGGCATTTTGTATGTACATATGAAACTGAATCTTATAAAATGTGATCTATGAAACACAACTGTTTTGGGGAGTGTGTAACATACTTTTATAACTGCAGATCTTTACATGTAATCTGTTGCGTGTGACTTGCATAACTTTTCCAACAGTGTTACCAAAGACTAAATCAATAAATTTATGTTTCTCTTTTTTTCAAACCAGATTTTGTGAGTTTAAAGCATTCCAGTATGTATTTTAAAAAGGCAAACATGTCAAATGTTTACTGACTAAAAATGGTAGTGATGCTAACTACTCTTTTCAGTCATGGCAAGTAACATGACACAATTCAGTTGAATTGTTTCATTCAGAAAATGTTTCATTTTAATGTCTTCACTCATTAGTGTTTACAAAATTTCAGTAAACTGCTTTTTATTAGTTGCATTAAGTCGAAATCAATTTTTAAGCTTAATACTATAATCTTAATTGGAATCCTTGTTGTTTTGTGGCTGGCAAAAAAAAAAAACACCCAAAACACAGCCTAGCAACACCCTATCAACCACCCAGGACGTCCTAGCAACACCCTAGCAACCACAGAGAACAACTGCCTACACTCTAAAAATTGCTGGGTTGTTTTAACCCATCTTTGGGTCAAATATGGACTAACCCAACCATTGGGTTAAATTTTTATTATTACATTTTTAACCCAACGTTAGAGTTTGTTCATATTTGACCCAAAGTTGGGTTAAAACATCCCAGCATTTTTAGAGTGTAGTAACAACCACATTGCCACAGCAAACTCATATTTTTCTTAAGATGTCTGTTTTTCATTGTTTTTTTATTAGTTGCTTTCAGTGTAAATTGATGTTTATGGCCCATTCAGATAACTATATATTAGCAGGATTATTTGGTCTGTTTATTCTATGCGCATGCTTCTTTGTCTCTTTAAATGCTCGAGGATGGATTCTGATTGGCAGCTGGATGAAATCTTTCTGAAAAGGATATTTCTCCACGCTGTTAATGTTATAACTGTGGTGTGAACTCTTAATTATTATATTTATAGTCCTTGGTGTGAATGTACGGAGCACCAAAAGCCAAACATTCTGCAAGAGAACGCAACGTTTCTCAGAGGAACTCGTATGAACAAGAGAACGCAAAAGCATTGACTTCAAATTTATCCACTCTGTCACATTCTGCTGGCCAGTGATTATTACAAAGCTATAAATATGGATATTTTTTGTACAAAAATGCGCAGCTGTGCTTCAGAAGGCCGTCATTAACCGCCTGGAGTCATGGATTACTTTTATGATGGATGGATGCGCTTTTTTGATCTTCAAAAACTCTATTCACTTCCATTATAAAGTTTGGAAGAGCCAGAATATTTTTTAAATATCACCCTAAATGACATCCTTAATTTAATCCTATCTCTAAAAGATATTTCCCCTTAATTTTCAGATATTTTTTAATTAACTTTAGCTTTTTCAAAAAGGTTACGTTAATTTTGATTTAGTTTAATTTTGATACTATATATCGATAATAGTATATATTACTAATAATATACACTATTTCAGTAGTTGCTATTTTCAGTGTCTTGTGGTTTGGCAAGCAACATCATCAGCGCTGCATAGTACGTGGAAGTACTCGCTTGACCAGAATGTCCACATTCTTAACACACAACACATACTGAATTTCCACATGATCCTCTATAGACACAATTAGTGTTTACAATCCACGTTCTCATCGTGACCGCCGTAAATGTGATCATCACTGCCATCAGGTTATATGAATACAGCTCACCTCTCGCCTGCTGTAGATCATCTTTCGGGGTTATTGTAAACCATTAGACCACATGTCATTTAATGGAAGTTTTATATAATCATAGGGTGTGATTATATATGTGTGTCAGTTTGTGTGTGTGTTTTTAAAGTGCCTCTGTAGCTAAAGGCTTGTTTGGGTTGAGACTGAACTGTGTTATGATGGTTTGTCGGCTCATAGCTTGTAGGCGCCAAATGCAAGTTTTGTTTTTCTCTTTAATATAGTGGTTGCATAAATCATGTAGACACTTAAAACCATCACTTTTGGTTCCCCATAAAACATTTCAGTAAATAGTTCTGCTCTAAAGATCTAAATAATCTTTTCCCACTACAACCTTTTGTGGAATGGATGTTACAGGTTCTTCATGACCATCGGTTTCAAGAGTTTAGTCGGTTTGAGATGTCTTGTTTCCAACAGAAGTGTGCAGGGTGGACTGGATTTGCATGCTTCAAACTGCTGACCTGCTTTGCTGTCTGTTAGAGAGTAACTTTACCCTCATGGTCTTGTTTCAGCTACGGCCCACGTCATTAACCATTCTCAAAGTCAAAGAGACGAAGATGTGTGTAGTGTTACAGCAAACCTCTAACCGGTAACTTACCTGAAAGGACTTTATGTTGTGAATGATGTGGTAAAATAAAGTAGCTTTTAACCACATAAAATTATCACCAAAAGCTCATTATTAGGTATTCTAGTTAGTTTGCATTTCAAACTGAAAATGTTCCTGTTATAGCTCAGCCGTTCTCTTTTTATCAAACGATACCTAATCTAATTAGAGTAGACCCTATTTACTTTCTAATTCGTTTTCCTGGTTTTTATTATGAACGATTCATGTTCCAAACTACATTTCTTCTTAATACCAAAATAAATAATTGCTCTTCCCCTGAAGTGATTTTGTTTTCTTCTGAACTCACTTTGGCCACATGGATAATTATCCAATCAATCAAATGAATAATGGATGTTTTTAAATGCATTTAATGGATGAATTTAATTGAGGCCCGTCTTACATTATTTTTGCCTGTTAAATTTCTCTCTGAATCACGTCAAGTTACGGAAGTAAAATGGGTTCAGGCAATTGATGTTGACATAAGTCTAAAGGGAAAAATGTAGGAAGAGGCAGATATTTTAGCCATTGTAGTAATGGAAAAAGCGGACATTTCAGAATGTGCGTTTGCATGAGGAAAATAATATTTTGTCCCAGGAATCAGGCCATGTTTATTTGAGCCTCCGCCTGCTGGAAACTAAAATGGTCATTAGAACGTCATGGCTGAAAAAACGAACTCGACGCATCCCAGTAATGCATTTTAAGAGTATTTTGCTACTTGTTATTATTGACATAACCTGCATTACAATAGTGTTAATCAAGATTAAAACTTCTCTAGTGTCACCAAACGGAATTTTAGAAATGAGGATAGCCCTTTTCCATTGGCCAGACCAACAGATAGCCCCGCCCCAATCTCACGCTATTGGTGGAACCCCTTAAAAAAGCAGTGAACTATTGGACAGTTTTCAGAGAATCTGCATTTTAAAATAAGTAGACTGAATAGCTCTTTAAACCTGTCACGATTATTAAAGTCCCCGTGAACCGGAAGTTGCAAACGACTTTTCTCCAGTGTTGTGACGTATTTCGGAGAGAAACGGAATACTAAATGAGGCAAAATAGTGGGCGTGGCTTTTTTTCTAACTAGCACCTGATTGGATCTAGAACGCAAGTTTACACACGCTGTCAATCAATGCTCGCTCGGCGCTCGCAAACACACAGCAGCTGTCAGTTGGAGGGGTGTGGTTATGGATGTTAAGGAGACGCCCAAACCGTAAAGCCTACGTCATCGGGCAAGGTCCTCCAATGCAGAGGGGAGGGGCATTTTCAAACTTTGATTAAAGATTACGAAGCCAAAAAATTTTTTTGTGTGGATTGACTTGCATGTATGAATTGTTCACCACAAAACGATCAATTTAGGCAAACAAAGTAAGTATGGTCAATTTTGATTTCATAGGGACTTTAATAATCATCATCTTGTTGTTATGCGATCTAATCGCAGTTATTTGAGCTAACTGTAACAATTGTAGTTTAAATTTTAATTTGCAATTCCAATAAGGGAATTCTAAGGGCACTGTTATAAAGTGTGCAAAGATATTTATACGAAATGGATTGTGGGTAACTACATTATTATGTATTCAATTATATTTTTTCATAGCATGAAAGTAAATTGTATCGGCCTACTTAAATTGAAATTATGATATCGATCACATTATTCTTCAGCACAACATACATGACAGTAACAGGTCTATACTTTAACTTGGTAATGGCAGGTGAAGCAAAGCAGTTTGATGAACAATCATGTAACAAACATTAATCTGCAATGACTCATCATTTTACACTGACACCAGGACCGTTTATTATAGTAAATATGGGTTCACTTGTTCATTTTCACATGATCTTTCCATGAAGACCTATGATGATGTTCCAGGCGGTTTGACCTTTCAATTTTAAGATTCACCCAAATGGACAAACCCAAAGGCTATGAATACTGCAAAAGAAGCTTTTTGTGAGTGTTGACGTATGTTTCAATCTGCTGACTGGTTCAGTTTTGTTGTGTAAAGCCATCAGTGCATCATACCAAGCCACGTCGGTTGTGTGTTGAAAGGTGTTTTGTTATTTGCTTTTTTTGCCAAACCTCCTCCCTCACTTACTTGGAACTCATCGCTTTGTTTCTCAGTGGGTCACAACAAACACATATACTCTATTTTAGGGTGGAATGATTTCCTTACTACCTTTAACCACACAAAGGTGACTGACATTTTAATTAGAGACTTACGTTGGTATTTTCACTGTGCTGACGGAAGTTACTGCCAATAGTTTAAATGTAAAAATGAAAGCAATCATTGCTTTTACATCATCACATTTTAAGGTTGCTACTTATTTTATTCTGCATTTTACTTATTTTTTTTTTTTAACAATATCTACTTTGTCCTTACAGCCGAATATAGAGCTTTTTGTACATTTGGAACTTTAATTTTCTTGTTATTATTTTGTAAATCTGATTCAAAAGTTTGGACACATTTAACATTGGCCGCCCCAAAATAATGAATGAAGTGAATGAATTTCAAGGTGTTTAAAATTTTTTAAATCTTTAAACCCATTTGATGTCATTAAACCTGAAATGTTATAAATGTAATATTTCTAATAAATATTAAGTAGGTGCTTTGTAGTGCATATAAACATGTTTTTTTTTCCATCTTTAACAAACATCAGAGCCTCAGGAGACAGGGTGAGTCAAAGCTTGCCCATTTTTCCCAGTCAGCCACATTCACTTCCCTAGTAATAAGTCTGGTTACAGTCTGTGCTCTCCAAAAGGTGTCTGAGCGATTTGAAGTGCAACTGGGATAAAGATTTTTTCGTGGCCTTTTATAAAAAAAAAATGTGATGTGATATGGACTGTGTTGACATTTTCAGGTGTTTTTTAGCTGAAGTATGTGGCTGAGCCTGTCGGCTGAAAGAGTGTGTTTGCAAACTGTAGAGTACATGACAGTGTTCATTCAGTTATGCCTCATAACTGCCAAGATGATTCATTTGTTCTGTCAATAAATGTTCTGTAATGTTCCAACACTTTTATTTAATTTGAGTAGTACACAGGGATATTTGACTCACATTGGATGGTTACTTTGTCATTATCCTCAAAAAGTTCAAATCCATTTTATGGATTATTTTGTGTGATGTTAGTGGAGGAGTGAAGCTCATAAAATCTGTCAGGTTTCATATTCTTTTGATTCATAACCCAAAATCAAAAGAAAGTTTGGATGAAAATATAAATTATTTTTACATTTTCTATTTAGTTATATGTATTGTGTATTGTAGTATTGTAATGTGACAAACAATGTTTAACCCTTAAATGTTTCACCAGTCATTACATATTTAGATCTTTAGCGACCTGGATCTAGATCTATCACGGATGAATCTCTAACCCCCAAAATTGCAATCAATATCAAAATCAATATTTTGAGCTGACAGCTTCTTCAAAGGGCAGTGCCACTAATATTTGATTTCGTACAGTTTGCTCTGATGACACTTGTGTAGGCTAGTCTTTGTTTTTATGACTGGGATTTCCTGTGGTAATTATGAGTGAAACATCACGCCATCATTGTGTAGCCTACCATTGTCATATTGAGGAAGAAATGTGAATTTCACCTAATGAGTCATCAGAGATTCAATTATTGTTGTGCAGAAAAAATATACTTATACTTTTACATACCTTAGGTCACCAGTGAGAAATAAATGGGGGGAATATTTGGTGTGAAATATGAGCCGGATGTGTTATTGAGTGATTCATCCAGAGAGATATATGGCAGTTAGAGGTTGACTTTAGATAGTGTGCCACAGGCACAGTTTAATAATCTGCTGAAAGTGTAGAGGTGGGGCTGAAACTGGCTTTGCTGCGGCATGTTTAAGTTAAACCTATATGTCAGCTTTTGTTGTTGCTGAATCCATGACATCCAGAATGAGGAATAGGCCCTATGTTATAGATTAACTCGGATGCATCCAATGCCATAAAAACCTAAATTGTTTTCACTTTATGCAAGTCTATTTTGTATAGGCTATGCATTGATATACTGCTTAAAACGGGGGTGGCAGTGTTGCCTTATGGAAAAGTGAATTGGTTCAGAATACCCTGTCAGTGCTTATAGATATTGATTATCTCTCCGTAAATTATCTCTTATTTACGTCAACAACAAAAAAGTATGACTAAATCGTCCCGGCTACATTATGGTCTTATCTCTGTTCAATGCTGTCTTGAAGTACTTAAAAGTTCGTTAGTTTTAAATCGATTTTTTTTATTCATTTTTAATTGGTCTATCCAAAAGTTTTGAATGTTGTCACGCCTACATTTGCCATCATGCATGTCTCATTCACTGTTCACTCAGGACAGCAGTTACCGGGTTACAGTGACCTCTGCTGGTCACACTTATAATTGCATCCAGAATTAGAAAGAGCTTTATGGGCTCTATGCACGGCGGTATCTCCGGTGAAGCATTAGGGATGCTCGATAACTTCCGCCGATCGTAGAGTCCAATGCAATACCAAGAATTTATATTGAATTTTATACTCCATGGTTATACTAAAGAAACGTTAGTCACAAAAACAGATAAAAGAGACACGTTGTGTTTATGCTTCTTTTTAAAATTATATTAAATAAATATAACTGTATATAAAATTACATTTAAACGTATGTACGTTTCATTTCAAAGACTGGAGGACAGTAAATTTTGAAGACTTTTCCTCGGTTTTCCTCCGCTTTAATCTCCACAACCGGAATGGACGAGCATCCTTGCGTCAAATGCGGAATTTATGCGTGCATAGTTAAGTGTGCTTGTACACAGACGGATTTTACCTTTGTGTGGAAACTTCCAGTACACACATTTAAGGGCATTTAAACTGTTCTGGAGGGAAATAGGGAAGAAACTGTTCCTGTGCTCAGATGTTCTTGTGCCTGTAATCTGAGGCGCCGTCCAGACGGCTGTTCAACTGAGTGACTGAGGGGAATGGAGTCCGTACTGTCTGTTGTAGTCTCCTGATGTCTGATTCGGTGGTTAAACCAAACCGCACAGTTATAGATGAACACAGGACAGACTCAATGAGTGGAGCATGAGTCAGCAGATTCTGCGGCAGGTTGAACATCCTCTATCGTTTGGTGTCAGTAAGATTTTTCCACCGAACTTTCTTTCAGCAAAGATGCGTTTTTATCAAATAAATGCATCAAAATATCTTACCGACCACAAACTTTTGAATGTAGTGTGCTAAAATATTTTTAACAATAGAGTAGGCCATTAACCTACATTAATAAACGCAGTTCATTGTTTGTTAATAATGCATTAAAGGGATAGTTCACTTTGAAATTCATTTTTGCTATGTTTTAGCTTACCTCAAGGGCATCCAAGATGTAGGTGTCTTTGTTTCCACAGTAGTCTCAATTTTGATATTTTTAGGTCAAACAGTTCTTGTCTGTCAGTCATATAATATGGAGATCTATGGGGTCCACCTCAAAGAGCATGCACAGAGAAGTCCAAATTAAACATGATTTAATGACTCGTAAATGTACGATATAAATACTGTTAGTTTCTGCTCACACAAACCGCTCGTTTCGTGTCTTAGGCCATCAATGTGTACTTACATTTACGAGTCATTAAATCATGTTTAATTTGGACTTCTCTGTGCATGCTCTTTGAGGTGGACCCCATAAACAAGAACGGTTTGACCTAAATATATCAAAATTGAAAATACTGTGGAAACAAAGACACCTACATCTTGCATGCCCTTGAGGTAAACTAAAACATATCAAAAATTAATTTCAAAGTGAACTATCCCTTTAACGAATGTCAACGTGTGGGACCATCATTTCAAGAATGTCCATAAAGAGCAAATAGGATATGAAATTTAAGACTCAATGGCCTACATATTTCCCTGAAATTACCAGCGGATAAGGATAATTTTCCCAGAGCTCATCTGAAGCTGTCGATGGCTTAGTTTCCTGCAGAAAGGCACAGTTGTAAAGCAGGATTAGGTAGGATTGTAGCATATGTGCACACCAGCAGTTCTCAAACTACAGCTTTCTACATTTCCAATGGAGTGTATTCTAAAGGTTCTTCATCTAATGGTGGATTACAGGAAACCATCGATTTATCTGAAGAATAACACCTGACGGACCTGCTGATGAGTGACAGCTTTGTAGCTCCTGATGACCTTTAAGGCCCCAAAAGGAATACAGGAAGAAAATATTGGCTTGATTAGTTTTCACTCCAATTGTTTTGCAACATGAAATCAGTTTAATGTCTCCCAGACCAAAGATGACTCACCAATAGACACACAAAATGCGTTTAACTTCTCAACCAAGGCCAGGTTCGTCATCGCACAAACAATGTTAAGTGTCTGAAGTGCATCCGGTCGCAGGGGTCCCGAATCAGTCTATTGATCCCATTTGGCATGTTGAGTCATGTCTCTCATTTGGGCTTAGACTTTGGATTCATCTTTAAAACAGATGTAACGTTTATCATTTGAAGATACAGTATATGCACATTACTCTCTTATTACTTATGCTTTCATGGCTGGTTCTGAATCAAAGTTATATGTTTAACTGCCCTTTCAGCATAGTGGTGACCTTTCTTAAATGTCAGCAGTGATACCAGCGCCAACCTTTTGTTTATATCTGAATGCTTCAGCATCAAGAGAGGCATGCTAATAAAGCTTTGCATTTTAAAAACAAATTGTCTCCACAATAAAATGTCTCATCATTTTAAGTTGTTCACGTGTCATCATTAACTAACTAAAACTATTAAACTAAAACTAAGCATTGTTTTTGGTCATTGAGATAAAGATGAAATAAAAAATAATATATATATATATATATATATATATATATATATATATATATATATGTATATATGCAGGGTTCTCAAGTTTGAGCAAAAGCTTGGAGTGAGATCACACGCGGTTAGGGGAGGAGCCATAATGAAGCCCCGCCCCACCCATCCCCGCCCCCAATTTTACCCATTGTTCATAATTAACCAGAACAAATTAAAATTATAACAATTAGGCCTAGTAAATCTAATAAATGACAGAGCAATTCATCACATCAAATACTCTTTAATGCAGTATTACAAATATAGCTAACCAAAAATATAACAAATTGCTCCAAACAGTTTCAAACAAATCTTTAAAAATTGCATTTTGATTTTTGAATGCGTCTTCTATCTAGACGAATGATTTATTGTGTGGTGGGACATTGAGAACAAATGGACAGATTAGAGTGCACCACCTCTTCCACTGTCTCCTCCTCTAATCTGGCAACCTTTTTAGGGGGCTTACCCTTTGGTGCCCAAAATGACAAAATATCTTTCTGCTTTTTTCCTGACATCTTTGAAAAATACAAATGCAACATTATGACAATGATTAAATATTACCCAGAGCAATCTGCTGTAATACATCCTTAATGTAACTAGAAAGACTATTAATATTACAGTATAATATAATTTAAAATAAAATCAGTAAATCTTCATTCCTTTCCATACCCACTAACATTTCTCTTAGTTTCAGATAACATAAGATAGCCAAACTGAGCCTGGTTGCAAAGTAGTTGTAGAGTTTTTGACTGCATCAATAATAATGTACGATGGGCTACATATTAAATGTTCTAGCCCAAAAATGTTAGACGAGCTTCTTCCAACTTACCTGCTTCTCCATCACGACACATGTGTTCGCGCGATGTTGTTGGTTACCTAGTAACGAACGTAAGGTGGCCGAGGATGTTCCGTCCATTTCCGTGTGTTCGCGCTACTGAATGACATGTCATGTATAGATCAGTGGTGCACGCAGCGCGCATATATGTTGCCTAGTAACGAACGCAATCTGGCGGAGATACGCGCTGGTGGCAGGAAACTTCACTTTGTTTGCCTGCGCCTCGTATACAACGTTAGAAAGCTTTCAGCCAGGACAACTTGGTTGGCATTGCCTTTTCAGCGTGAGAAATACACAGTGTGGCGTGTGAGCGTGTGAACCGGTCGAAATGAGTGTGTCTCACGGCCAATGCGTGAGACTTGAGAACCCTGATATATGGGCGGGAGGGGAGGGGAGGGGTAATACTATTACCCCTAATAGGTTGCCAGGTTGAGTTGACAAACGGGTTGAAATTGTGTATGGTATGTGGATTGTGTGAATGTAATGCATTTAATGCAAGATCTGGCAACTGGTCAACATTAGACAGAGTTTGGGCCATGCAAATGACGAGAGTTTCCCGGGAGAAATAACAAACCGGGAAACGTCCGGGAGATAAAAAAAAAAAAAAAAAAAAACGGGAGCAACCCGGGACAAACGGGAGTGTTGACAGGTATGCTTTAAAGATCAATTGAGCTAAACTCTATAACCAGTACTTATTCGCTGTAAAATGTCTGAAGTAGTCATTGAACATTTTGGAACAACAAAAGAACATGACCTATGACGACATACTTAGTACAATAGAAAAGTGAGAGTGAGAGACATGGATGAGAACTCTCTCTCTCTCTCTCTCTCTCTCTTTCTCTTTCTCTTCAGATGCTGTTTACAAATGGATGCTGGTGAATGGTGAGTGGGTGGAAAGTGTTGGTTGTCTTGTCTGAGACTGTTCAGTGTGGTTTTATGGGAACTCCACGATGACTTCATTGCAGCTTCATTAGTGTTGAAAAACACACACTGGTGTTTTAAATATATATTTGTAGCTGTTTTTTTAGTGCTGAATGCAGTTGTTGAGTTTAATGTTAATTCCAGCTCTATGTCCATATGAACTAATTATTATGGGTCACATTATGCATTAATATGATATACACACATTTACTGCATACTTATCCATATTTTGGAGACACATTTGTTCCAGAAGTGAGCCAAACCACAAAACTTGGGGACATCCTCATTTATTAAAATGGCACATATTCACACACAAAAAATTCTGGTAGGGTTAGGTTATGGTATTTAAAACTGCATATAAAAACTATAGACATCCATGCAGTGTCCCCATTTTTAAATGTTTGTGTGTGTGTGTGTTTGTGGTTAAGGTAAACTCTACTTTAATGGGATTAGATTTGTTGGCCCCCATGAGGTAATCCGGCTTCTATATCAAATTATGTTGTTTTTTGGGGGGGGGTTTAAATTCAGAAAGTGTTCTGTTAGGGGGTAGGAGAAAGCATACAGTTTTTACAGTTTAAAAATCCTTATGTCCCCATAAAACATTGAAACCCAACATGTGTGTGTCTAACTGCTTTAACACAGCTCCAGATGGATAGACTGTTAGAAATCAGGCCTCCTCTGCTGCTCATCTTGGAGCTCTGGCTTCCATCCCGTGGTTGTCACACCGCAGAGAGGAGCATCTCCAGGGCTGGCGTATAGGCTCTGCACACTGTGACCCAGATACACAGCAGCGCACCCAGAACACAACCTGTCTCTCTGACTTCCTATTCCTCCATTCCTCGCTATTGTGTCCCTTCCCCTCAGACACGAACCCTGCTGTGATCCCTGAACAGTGAACACCCACTGGCCTTGGAGATGGTTGTTAAGATGAACATAATTTACCACAACATCACTGCGTCAGCAGGTAATCAAGGTTTTTGAACCACCTTTCATGTTAAAGACACTAGTGCAACGGTTGACGTTAACCAGCAAATTACAAATAATTATTTGTATCTCAGATGAAATGGTCATGATGAGGGTGAGTTTTAGAATAGGCTACATGCATTTCATTTGATTTGCATTATCTCAGTTTGCTCTTTTGCAGTATTAAAGGGATACTTCACCTCTGGAAAGATGAATGTGTGTTTAAAATGGGTCATTAATGTAGAAGAAATGTGAAATTATTTTTGAATTTGGAGCTTTCTAGACTGAGAAAACCCAGAAAATGTATTTTTGGCTTATGTGGATGAAAAACAACAACTCCCAGAATGCACTTGCTTCGCTGCCCTAGAAGGCCACGCCTACCGGTAACAGAGCACAGTAGTTTAATAACAAGTCTAGGCTAGTAGTGAGTCTCCGTGATGAGTCTGCCCGAAATTGTGTTTCGAGATCGACCAAATGTTCGGGATTCGGCTTTTGCGTTCTACAGTCGCCATTCATTATGTTTACTGTGGCGAGCGGGACGAGTGAGGGCCGCGGGAGAACGGCGCGAGGCCGGTGTCGTGATTACCGATGAGCAAAACCTGTGAGAAGCACCGGAGACGCACCGTTCACACGACCATTCAATAGTATGACTGTCTAACAATGGAAAGCTTAATGCAAATGGGTGGAGTGTCCCTTTAAAGAAGACCACAAAGGCTGCAACATTTGAAGTAGCTCAACAACCCATATATATATATATATATATATATAAAATTTATATATTTTTATGTGGTTGTTTAAATCTATTATTTTAAGTGAATTATTTGAAAGTGAAAGTGCTTGTTCAGTTGACTCAATTAAAATGAGCTAAAGCAACATAACTGCTGAACATTTTGTCACAACTTAATTTTGTTGTGTTCAGATGTCTAAAATTAAGATGGATGTACTTATTTACTAAGTTAAATGTTTCTTAACTTAGTGAACTGAACTTTTAAAATGTACTTTCATTTGCCTTATTGTATTTGTGTATTCCGATGTGGTCCAATTCCCGCACGAATGACTCTTATGAACTGATTCTTTATAATGAATCATCGACTTTGGCGTGGTTACTGAATTAATCTAAACTCAGTGTCCTACTGTTCAAGTTAGTTTGTCTCCGATTTTGAACGAACCAAGCTCTGTTATTGTCATGAGACTTAGACTACAGTAAATAAGTGCAATTACTGACATGTTATTATGAAAACACATAATTGTGTAGGCTATATTTTATAAAATAAATAAATAATAAGCTGCGTCACTGCATTTATGTAGGTACAGATTATTTTGCATTTATATGAAAACCCACAATTTTAAAATCTAGATTTATTTCTGATTGGCTACATATCTTTTGAGAAATTTTAAATCATTTCTCTATTTGGCTGAGTGCAAAAATGCAAAAATAAACTTTTATATATATATATATATATATATATATATATATATATATATATATATATATATATATATATATATATTCCTCCCTCAAATATAATCGTTAAGAGGAAGCATTTTTTTTTGAGAACCAAAACCCTTTTATTAGAGGTGATGGGTAAATTGGCCTAATTACCGAATTGTTTAATAAAAGATTCGTTGAAACGAACGGTTCAAAAGAACCGACTCTCTGAATAACTCGGATTCCGCGGGGCTGTGCGCGCTGACAGTGCTGCGTTCGCTCGAGCGCATCAGCGGCGCAGCATCATTACAACGCACCACCTTGAGGAGACGCAACACAAAATGGCTTTGCAAATTTAACGCTCGACTGAGAAGAAACTCTCAACGCCCCATCAGGAATATAGGACTCTCGTTGTTTTTCTGAACTAACAAAGACCATACACAAGAAACAAGCCTGGAAATCAACGGCGGACGGTGGGGGGAATTTGGGGACAGTCATGGCGGGGGTGGGAGCCAGGGGGCGAAAGACGGGACTCCCCGGGTTCTGTTGGAAAACATGCTATTTCCACATTCTCTTTTGGGTCGTGTCTGTTTGTGGAGAAGAGAGGACCTTCATCGTTGAGGTAGGCTACGTGGAAAGAGACGATGTCCACCATCCTCACCTCCACTGGCTGCGCGTGAAAGAACCTGTTCCATTGAGCAACACGGACAGTGTTTGGGTAGCTGATGGCCACTAGAACGAAGTATATAGGCTATTCAAACGGGTTTATTAGCAGAAGTGGATCAAGCATATATTATAAATGAACGATATAGGCGATGCATAAATACATAAAACGATCAAAAATGAATTGTTTTGGTTGTTAATTTCACTAACAACCAAATCAATTCATTTTTGATCGTTTTAAACAATTAATATCTAATAAACACCATTAATAGCCTACATATACTTGATATTTTAAAATTCGTAGGCTACGTACCGAAAATTGTAAACAAGCATTACAGGTAAAACAATAACAATGCACCCAAACATCAATATAGCATATTCTAAAACAGAATTATATTATATTAATATGTTTGTATTATTCATTATGATTTGTTATTTGTAAGGCATTGAATGTAGTGCTGAAATGCAACAATAACAATACAACCAAATACACATGTGAATGAAATCTCATTATTTCTCTATGCTACGCTTTGCCTTATATTCGGCCCCAGACAGACATTAAGTGTTTTATGTTAGCTCTTCCTGGAAATACAGCACACTGAATCCATTATCAGGTTGCCAGTAATTGGATAATTTCATTGCGCCACTCACTCCACTTGCATTCCCTTATTATATCCTATATATCTTTGTTGGGAGCATCAAGCCTTTATGCTCAGAGCAATGTTAGAAATAAGAGATTGAATGACACAACTGGTCCTGTTCAAGATACAAGCATCTTTTTGAGCAAAGATAGGAGAAAGAGCTTCAGTTAAGATGGAGATTAGCTAGCATGAAAATTTTCCTTAAGGACCCAAGAACCGTTTTAAATGATAGAGGTTGCATTTATAGCCACGTAATGCTTTTGTTTTGATGTGCAGCTGCTGTTTCTGTGCGTGTTCCAAATATAGGTTCCTCAATAATTGATGGGAAAGGCATGGGATGCTTTTGAGTAGAGAGCCAGAGCTCACCTAGAGCATTCTCCTGGATTCAGCTTTGTTGTGGCAATAGGTTACTTGGTGAATAGAGCTTTTACCATTTACTCTGTTATGTCACAAAAGATAAAGCATTTCTTTATGGCATAAATTGCTTGCTAAAAGGTATTTCTATTATGCAAATACATGGGTTATATAAGGTGCACAAATGCTGTGAAACTTGCTATTTTTGATAATAATTCTGTCCTAAACATACTCAAATTTTTTAAAAATGGCAATATTATAGATTCTTTGATATTTCGAGAGTTGGTTGTTTCTGCCCATTTTCTGTTTCCATGCCAGGAGCGTTTTAACCCTCCGTTTCTTTGTTGCATTCATGAGAGTGACTTGTAGCAAGTGCTTCAGCATGATTGCACATAATAGCTACATGCACTGATTCTTATGGCCACAATTTAGTTTGATTCATTGATTCATTACTTACGAAACAGCGTGATCATATTTCGGCTGTACACAATTATATCAGTATACATGTTATTTAGCTTCATGACCTAATTTTTAATTGGAATTCATAACATTTGTTGTAGTCCCTAACTTGCAACTGATATTCACAGGCGTTTACATGATTTGTTTTCAATTAAAAACGAAACATTTTTATATGTTTTAGCCGGTGACAAAGCGTTTCGGGGGCCTGAATAAGCACACGTTTGAAAATGGGTTTTAAAGTGCAAGTTTTTGAAAACGAAACCATTATCATCGCCATGTAAACTATATAAACACAAATTTGTGTTTATAACTATATAAACTATATAAACACAAATTTGTGTTTATGTATAGGCGTCGGCAACTACTGGCCAGGCAGCAGAATACAACATTTTTTTAGTCATTTTTGCAGATCCATGTGTACGGGATCATTTTGACGAACTTTGTTGTCCGTACGCAACAATGTTAAAAAATGCAAAGGATAAACATTTCCATTTTTAGTACTTCGCAGTGTAAACGTACCCCTTGAAAAGGTTCCTGTTAGATAGCGAAAATGGAGGGAAAATAGGTTCCGATGTCAGTATCCCATCAAAACGAAATAATCTGATCATGACAAGCCAGTTAACTGCTCATTCAGATATTAATCTTTTAAGACTAGACTATGATATCAGATTAGACCATATTATATAGATTATATCTTCCTATCTCAACAGGCCACATTCGGCTTCACTAAACAGCTTCAGTCATCAGAGAAGCAGTGATTTGGATGTATTTGCTGTAGTTGTGCTGAAGAAATACCAGCAGCAAAGATGCTTTTTGTAGAACCACGAGTTCTAGCCAACCATGAAGGAAGTGTCTGTTCCTTTATTAACCTGTTAACTGTCACCCCGCCTTTTTTGAATAGACATGAAAATGCACATTTCGAACTTAAATGGTTGTAATTCAAGAATGCTTTGGAATATAGACATATGACTGGTCTTGTTTTAAAGAAGACATTTGGCAGATTTTTGTAGAAGTGAAATAAATTAAGAAAGTGAAACAGAAAAAAAGTTATAGAAGTTTGAGTTTATGGAAATGTACAATGTAAAAATATTAATTATTCATATTTTACATAAAATATATATTTTCAAAACCTGGGCTACTCTAAAATGGCAGAAAGATCAAAGCCAAAAATCTGAACAAGTTGTGTTTCAAATTTTAGGTTGATATCTCAAAAAATGAGCTTTCAGTAAGATTTTGTTTGAGCGCAGTACCAAACTTTTTCACTAGGGCACAACCAGACTCCATTACTGCCCATATAAGGGCGCCTGCATTTCCATTCGTGTTTTGAGTGATATGAACCATTATTTTCACAATTTTCATACAATTTCTGAAGTAGAGATCCTATTCAGAAGTAGTATGGGAAGTTTGGCAGATTTTGAAATGAATTGAACCTCTAAGCAACACATACAAAGAACACGCATGTAAGTCATAGCTAGCTGCCACGTCACAAATGGTGAATTTATTATTTTTTTCTTGATATTTCAAACTTTTCAGACCTTTTTTTTTCCAAAATAATTGAATGGATTCTATCTTTTGAACTTTTGGCATGAAAACAAACTGAGGTATCTACCATTTTTTCATGATTTTTCATGTTTACTGCTATTTTAAAATAAAGGTCTGAACACGCCTTATGAGTATGAAAATATTCTTGTTTTATATTGATAAATTATGGCTCCTCTGTAATATATTTTGAAAATCAGTCACCAAATATGGAAACTAGAGATTGTAAGCTTTCAAATGATATATAGTTTGTCAATATTATTTAAGGTATTTACTAAAATATTATTGTTTTAAAAATATAGTGGACGGTGACAGTTTTAAGGTGCTTTGTGCAACATTTCATGTTAAAAATAAAACATTTTCTACCCCATACATGCTTAAACAATTTCCTGATGGGCTGAATGAGCCCTTCTCTGATCACTGCGATTACCTCTATAATCCTGTACAGTAAAATAAATAAGAGGGATTCGGGACTGAGTTTGAGACTGGGCATGTGCGTTCACGCTCGCCTGGCTATGTCTGGCAGGTTTGTGTATTCGCCGCCATTCTCCGTGTCAGCGAAGACAACTCGAGCGACAAAACTTTAGTCAACTTTCGACAAAAGTAGAAGATGGATTCAAAGAGACCGGCTTGTAGTTCATTCCAAACCCCAACACAAACTCCACGTAAGACAAAGAAAATCAAACTTTTGTCTAGTGCCAGGCGTCGGAATAAGACGAGAGTCAACATCGGGAAGGCTTTCAACAAATGGAGAGATCTCCGGTCTGCTCTAGGGCTCAAACGGATCCAATGCAAAGAAATAACGTGTTTTCATAATAATAGTGGATAGAGTAAACCCATAAAACAGTTCAACATGGAGATAGATGGAAACAAAAACCGAAGTTTTCTATTACCCCCGTTTTCCCCTCACACATACAGTAAGTGTGTAATTTACTCAAATGCATTTCCTTTCATATATTTAAAATGACTTGCAGATTTATGCCTTTATTACCTCTGAAGACTGTAAACAAAAGATTTGTGCGACTGATGCTCCTTTGGTTATGAACAGCTCCTTTTGGCGTGCGTGTGTGTCCATGAGCGGGCACACCTCTGGTTGCAGTTTCGCTTGTCGCCTGAGGGGGCGTAGTTCTGCAAAAACTCAGAGACTTGCGCAATGCACCTTTAATGACAAAGAGCCGGGTGGAGCTGCTAATGAGAAAAACGATAATGGTGATGGCAGTTGGTTGGTAAAGATGAAACTCTGCTCTCTGCGAGCTTAGTCTCATAGTCTTAAACTGTGTTTACTCCTGGTATTAAGGTCGATCGGTTCACAAGAGGATAGTGTAGTGCAAACGGGGTCAAAAACGTTTTGAGTTTGTCCACTTCAGTCCACTTCCATAGGTAATCGAAAGCGCATTTGACCAGATTGCTTTCGTCGGGTAAACATTCATGTGGTCGAATGTGTTCAAACAGCCACAAAAGACTCCACTCTCCTCCTACTGACCTAATGCTTAAACGTTATGGGAAGCCAGACGGGATTTAAACTTTGTCGGCTGAAGACCAAAGTATAGTTTGAAGATGAAATCCGTACCAAGCACAATGTTCTCTCACCATTCCTGATTTCTGACTCATACTCACAGCGTTCGTCTGGTCTCGCGGTTGTCTATATGTAAATTGTGCAAACTTACTTCGTCAATTATATCGAAAGATCTCAAAGAAAAAAAGCCCATACATTTACCACCCATAGACCCTCTGTTGGACTAAAGAGAAGGATCAAAACACCGGGTGTAAACGTGAACACATCTTAATACGCTGCCTTGCTTTTTTTTCATGTTAAATATCCTGTTTCAGATTGTGAAATTAAAATGGGTTGCAAATGTCCTTTCATGTTGACTTTGAACAAAGGCTTTGACTCTCGGAGGTGCATTTTGAATCTTGAATCTCAAGTCATTTGGATAAAAAGTTATTTGTATAGTTAAAAGCATGTCAATTATCTTTTCTGAATGTCATTTGACAAGATGCGAACGTCTGTGCGGTCTTTGTCTGACATCCGTTTTAATGTATGACAGCTGCAAAAGACAGAGTTCACAGGACAAAGATAAGGTGTTCTTCATCATAATATTTTCATCAAAGGCAAAGAATAGGCTACATCACTATTACTATTGCTTACTGGCAATAATGTTAAGTGGTAAACTGCGCAGCGATCAGACTTGTTTTATTGCCAGGAACAACCCAGCAATCGCATAGCAGCAACTTTCTTGGGTAAGCAGCACCACTCACCGTTTCTTCACAAAATGTCAATATCTAGTTTGTAGATGCTGTATTTAAGCGGGCCTGTGATATCGAACTGCTATCTGCACGTTAGAGGAATCCCAGCGTCTAACCTAATCAAGAAAGGCACAAAAACAAAAACCTAAGCATTTTTGACGTTGACTCCATTTCCCTTTTGCTTTGTTTCATACAGAAAGTAGCTTAATAAGCCATAATGGAGCTTTTTGGTCATTTGGTGGTTGAGCTCTATATACAGTCATGCAGGATTTCCCGTCTGATTTAATTCTGTTCCTGAACTATCAATTGATTTCTCTATTCTGTGTCTAGCCCTGTGCAGATACAAAACCTCTTCACCTTAACGTCACAGACTGAGAAGCCGAAACCCGGCGAGGTTAGATTGCCGTCTCCATCTGACAGTTTAATTTTAGCCACAGGAGCAGTAAAGCCCCACCAGTTTGTTGGATTTGAATATAAATGCTCAGCGGTTGCCTCCTGTAATGAACTGCACACATTTAACAAAGACTCAGGACCATTAGGAGGAAATTCATTCAGCTTCTAGAAAAGCTTCATTTTCCGAACGGACATTTGAGGATTTTTTGGTGTGGCACTAGTTTAACTGGATTGGGAAGCATGCCTGGTACCTCTATTGGCGTTTTGTTCATTTATAGAGATGTTTGAGAGAGACATTTTATGGCTTAAGAGTGTTGCTGAGCTCATGAGATTTATTAAAGTCTTCTGGAGACTCCAGGTTGCAGTTCTGGAAAATGTTCAAGGGTTCCTGATGGTTTGACACTTAATTCTTCACCTTCATTTTTAACTCTTTTGCAGTTATCATGTATTTTCTTCTCCACCTGTTTTTGTCTAACCCTGCTGACCCAATGAGCATTTCACTGTCCAATGGTCATACCTTGACTTTTCAGTCTGAGTTAAATGGATACTCTGGAAAGATTAAATTGTTTTTGAATTTGGAGCTTTCTAGCCTGGGAAAAGCCAGAAAATTTATTTTTGGCTTATGTGGATGAAAGACAACAACTCCCAGAATGCACTTGCTTCACTGTCCTAGGTGGCCACGCCTACCGGTAACAGAGCGCAGTAGTTTAACAACAAGTCTAGGCTACTAGTGAGTCTCCGTGATGAGTCTGCCCGAAAATATGTTTCGAGATCGCCCAAAATGTCCGGGATTCGGCTTTTGCGTTCTACAGTCGCCATTCATTATGTTTACTGTGAGGGCCGCGGGAGAACGGTGCGAGGCCGGTGGCGTGATTACCGATGAGCGACACCTGTGAGACGCACCGGTCTCGTATCTCTCACGGAGGAGTGGGAACCGATCACTTGTTTAGCGTTCATGTAAACACTACATTCAGATTCACCAATCGGAATGAATTCAGTTAGATTGAAACAAAAGCTGTGCATAAACAAAGAATGGCGACTGCAGAAAGCAAAAGCTGAATACCGGCCATCGACGGCCGGATATGTCTATGACAAAAAGAGGATTTTAACCCCGACTACTCAGCTTTCTCCACAGAACAAGAGCCTGCTAGCTTAGCTTCCAAAAAAAGATGGCTGACTCTGTGTGTACATTCTGTGAG
The DNA here is from genome assembly GCF_988280905.1 of Pimephales promelas. NCBI lineage: Eukaryota > Metazoa > Chordata > Actinopteri > Cypriniformes > Leuciscidae > Pimephales > Pimephales promelas. The sequence goes on along the minus strand of NC_142776.1, from coordinate 35,419,522 downwards.
TGAGATCGCCCTCTATGGGTGGGTTGAGGACATGCGGGACAGACCGACTATTGACTGTAGTCTTTAGCCTCTGGACAAAAAATCCTCTGATGATGCAAAATTACTATTTTTGGTCATCGGAGAATGTTTTCCAGACAAAAAATACATACATTTTCCGTTTCAGGGGAATATGAGGGTGGAAAACATGCTAATTCGTAAATAATACCGATTAATACAAAGCTTAACGCTAAATCCTGAAGTATCCCTTTAAATTGGCTTATTTTATGTGTAAAAGAAAACGTGCCTAATAAGTATGCACACCTGAATATATTACACCTGGCTTTTTTCATTTCCAGCCTTCATGAACAATATAGTATATCACTTACAAATGATTAAATACAAAATTAGTAGTAGTTATTAAGATTAGTGTGGTTTGGAATTGGTCAAATGTGCTTGGGAAAAAATATTATCAGAAAATCAATCACCTTGCCCATAATCTGTTGAGAACAGTGATGAGAACAATGACAACCACCACCACTTCCACACACAATGGCTTTAATGCCTCAAAAATCCCCTAAAATACCTAATTTCATAAAATATTAGACATATTAAAGACACGTACACTTACAAATATGGTATTTAAACAATTCTACTTTGTTTTTTGTACATATAATGGCAATTGAATGCTATTATCTGAAGTACCATGTAAATAATACGGTTTTATAAATATGGGAGTCATACAGTACCATAGTAGTATATATATATATATCAATGTATTCTATCATATGTTACCATCATTGTACAATACTGCTACAGTACTTGTTTGAACGGTTAAAAAATAACAGAGAGTTTTGCTGTGTGTGTGGATATAGAAATGTAATATTTACTTGCCCTAATTTTTGTCTCTGACTGTGAGATATGTATTTCGCCGTAGCCTTTAAATGATGTTAAAGCATGTCAGAACCTCTGAGCGTGTGAAGTATACACTGAAACACACTTCAGTCGCACGCTGCTCCGGTCCCTAGCGAATCTCATGCGGTGAAGGCTGTGAAAGGAATCTATTGTTGTGTTATTTTATGTTTGCGTTCTTCCCTCTTGACGGCATTATGGTATTTTTTTCTGTTTGTCGTACGATTAAAACACTGTTGTCTTTATGAAATATTCTGTTTTCTGTTGCAGAAGCTGTAGTGTTCGTTAGTTATGCTAGTGTGTGGTGAGAGAAAGCAGTCCTCACTTTGACTGTGTAATTGATGCAGGGAACTAAATAAGGATGGCACAGTTTCCTCACATAAACGTCTAATTCGTCCTGAATATGTCTCTTCAGGAGACCACATGCTGATGGAGAAAAAAAGTATCACAAGGCTTGAGAAAAACCTAATTAGTTCTCACAAATCCTGTGCTAGTATCACCACTTGAATTGAAAATGAATGGTGCATTGGCTCTGTAATGCTATTTTAGCAATTCTGGTTATGTAGTATGTTGGCTTGTCAGGTTCCTCATAACTCGGGACAAGCATTATGATTACTAGTGCTTAAAGTGTTAAGAGTTTGAACTAACACTACCTTTACATTTTAATTTCATAAATAGCTGTGTATCCACCCAGAACACATTTACAACTTCAAGGCTATAGGCTAAAAAAACTCAACTCACACTAACAACATAGTGATGTGTTTTGTGCAGGAGGACCACCACTTTTTTCTGCATTTTGTAAAAAAAAAAAGTGTTTATTTAGGACTGTTACAGTCATTATTCATGTAAAATGTTTGACTGTAATGGCTGCCCTTTTGCAAGAAGAAGTGTGCTTAATTGTTTCTAATGTGCACTTCAAAAGTAAACTAAAAGTATATTTTCAGCAAAACTGTACTTGGAGATAAGATAATAATGAAATAAAAGGCCACTTAAGTGTACTTATTTTACTGCTATGTTTCTTGACAACTCGTAATTTTTAGTAATTTCAAATTAAAAGTTTTCACATAAAATCACATACACTTATTTTGAGGTGTTGACTAACATTTATACAAAAGCACATCTAAAGTATTTGATTATAATTTTAACTGTACTAGTGTGTTATTCAATAATACATTTAAAGTTAATATATTTTAAATGTTCTAAATTGCAACTTCATCATTGCATGTGTAGTTAGTAGTACATGACATACAAGTTTCAATTGGAAAGACATTAAAGAATATTTTAGTTTATCATAAATGCCTGTCAATACATTCAGTAGTGCACTTTAACCATTTTTCAAAGACAATATAAGTAATTATGGAATTGCATACATAGATGTACTTAAGTCCTAGTTAAAGGTGCTATATGTATTTTTTAGCGGCCTCTATCTGTGATATTTCATATTGCAACTAATTTTCACAAGAGCGCTCGTGCTCTTGCGTGTGCTCGACGGTACACGGCCACACTGAGACTTTACACACACAACATGCTGGAAACTCATGTAAACTCCCACTGCAACGTTAGAGTAATATGCTACTTTTATCAGCTTGACTGAACTAATGCTCCATGCTCGTACCATGATAACGTTACATTTGTGGTGTTATCTAGCATAAGGCCTTTCACTAACTATTTGTGTATCTTTCACAATCAGCAATGTCAACATACGGGAATGTATAATATGATAACGAAAACGGTTAGTGACTAGACTGAACTATTTCAGTGTAACAGTAAGATCGTAGGAAGTAACATTACTGTACTGAACGTGTCTGGAAGTGTGTATTATAAACAATATGATAGTAGTGGGATGAGTGACGTTTCACAGTAGATCTAGTACATAAAGCACCTACTTTTTGTTATCCTGGAACAGTCTTTTGTATTCATTTCATGTCTCATATGTTGTAGTTTACCTTGCTATTTCATTACACTTTACCATTATTTCTGCATATCTGAAAACTTGTCATTTATCACAATAAAAACAGCGTAGGTCTCTCCGTAATTCAGACGCTCTGCCGATGTTGATCCGTGTTTTTGTCCTAAGTCGATTCGATTCACGTTTGGCCTGACAAGCTTCAGCAGATAAACTTTTGTTTTGTTTTTTATATTTATGAGTGTTTTGGTGTTATCAGACTCATGCCGTTCGCTGCAGTGCCGTCACATAGACTGTATATAAAGGAGAGAGGCTCGGCATGCCCATGATTTCGCAAAAAATCTGACCCGGAGACTTCACATATAAATAGGAATACTGGCCTTCAGAGGTAATAGAAAAACCCGACAAGTGGATCATTGTAATGTGTGATTACAACTCCTTCACACGCATGCAATAAAAAAGGATTCGTTTTGGAAGAAAAGTTACATAAAGCACCTTTAAGTTGGTCAAAATGTATATTAAATAATTGCATTTAATATAAATTTAAACTATAAGATATTTTCATTTGCAAATAACATGCGATTAGGTGTCCTAAAACATCGCATTCAGTTTGAACTTCTGAAGTATATTCCTTAAAGTTGATTATTTCTGTGATAAGTACTCTTTTAAAAAGTATGCTGAGTGTACTTGTTTTCCATAAGGGTGTTGTTTGTGATGTGTTGTCTGCATTATGCTGATGGATTTTGGACTTTTATGGCTACATAACTGTAATAATTGTTACTGCATTGCTAATCGTTATGGTGTTTAAAGCATTAGATCCATATTTTTGTTGGGTCGAACACGAACACAAACAGCAGCTCTCCTCTCGCTCTTTGTCTGAGCTCCCCTCCCCCACGTCTCCATCTACTGTACGCTCTCATCTTCCTCTCTCCATCGCTCTACCTCTCCCCCTCCCCGTCGATATCCTTCGTCTCTGTCTTGCTCTGTTTGTCTCGATGCCACTGCCTTTGTCTTTTTGTTCTTCGCTGTCTCCATCTCTGTCCGTTTGTCTCTCCAGTACTGTCCTTATCGTTATTTGTGTGGCCCTTGTGCCACTTGTATACCTAGAACAATTGCGAAAGGACAGGAAATGATGGGAAAAGAGGGTCGGGAAATGATGTGAGTCAGACTTGAACTCATGTTCAATGTGTTAGCTAACTGCCAGGCCGTGTCTGTAGCACTATTGTTGTGTTTTACAGAGGCCAGACATACATTTTAATGTCATCATAAGATTAATTTAATATATTATTACATTAAATATATTATTACATTAAATATGAACCAAAATAACAAATATTACTATTTTAGTATTTCACTGTGAAAAAATAGTATTAAAGAAAAAATCAATTAATAATAATCATTTTATTTTACAGTAACTCTGTAAAATTACATATCTAATATTCATTTTATTTTTCTCATTTTCAAACATTAAAACATCAAGCTTTTGTTTTGGCAGAAAACAGTCAATAAGCACTTCTTCCCAAATTTGGGAAGATGGTTGGCACATATTACAATTTTAATTGCCCGTTATGCTACTGAAATATATAGCAAATGCAGATATAATTTCATATGCAATTACTGGGAACTGAGCCGCTTTGAGACACTGTTCGTTTATAAGTTTGCATTACATGATCCATTGTTCGCAGTGCCTCGCTTCACTCTGAAACACGCAATGCATATATTTACGAAATTAAATTGCAGTCTTTGCGATCTGAAAAACTCACTTAGCCATATTGTGAATAGGTTTTTTATTTTGATTAAAGGGGTGGTATAATGCCCTTTTCACAAGATGTAAAAAAATCTCTGATGTCCCCAGTGTGTGTACGTGAAGTTTTAGCTCAAAATACCCCACAGATATTTTTATATAGCATGTTAAAGTTGTCACTTTTTCAGGGTTAGTAAAAACGCTCCGTTCGGTGTCTGGCGCTTTAAATGCAAATGAGCCTCCTCCGTTGAGAGCTTGAATAATAGACACTCCAGCCCAGTTGGTGGCGATAATGCACCTTTGCCAATTGCAAGCAAACCACTGGCATTTCATTGAATACACAGAAGAAGCAGAAGAATACAAACAACCCCATTTCCGTTTCCGGCGGCGGAGTAATACCGTACCTCACAGCACATCCAAAACAAGTCAATGGAATTGAAAACTACGATAAAACACCTGTTGGAAAGCATCTTTTGCAGCGATTTTTGTGTGAGCATATCAATGAACACTCGGTGAGTTTCACGTCTTTGTAAACTAAAGTTGAATCCATTTTAGGAAGGATTGGTCCAGTGCACCTATGCTACCGGGGGTGCTAACACAGAAACTGAAAATTTTCGTGTCCAAATTTCAATCTTAACCGTTCTATTTCATCCGAAATGATCTTAAAACAGGGCTTTAAGTGTAAAATACCGAACTAGTCCTTTAATTGTGCAGTCCTAACACTAGATATACACTAGTATATTTAAAAAACGATTGTATCTTTCTTAACCTTTTCTCCGCTTTTATTTATTGAACAATGTCGAAAGAACAGGAAATGACAGGGATAAGATAAGGAAACATGAGATGACATGAAATGACTGACATGAGCCAGATTCAAACGTATGCTGCCCTCATGAGCACCATGGCTCAATGTATCTTCTCTCTCTATTGCTCTATTGGTGCGAGGAACTGATCCTTTATTGATCCTAGTGATGATGTGACATGTGGTTTCTCTCTGAAACACAAGATACGAAGAGTCATGAAGCAATGCCACCGAATCAATGCCCTCGATTCCTCAAAGTAAACGCACACACCGTCCTCTCAACTCCTTTTGTAACTCCCCACTTATTAGCACACATTTATGAGAAAGGAGAGTCAATATGACCTGAACATCTTGTGTTTCAAAGATGCCAATTACATGGGCTGTGATCACAATTTTACAGCCGGTAATAATGTCAAAGTGATGCTGCAGTAAGTGCATGCTAGATGCGGGATCTGCTCTGTAATATTCTGTATAATGCTAATCAAAGCATCCACATGTTTTAACAGCGCACCCCATAACTTCAGTCTGATCTCAGCTGTTTATGTGCCTTATTTCAACCCCTTGGCCCTTGCAACTCTGTTTTAAGGGCCAAGGGTTATACTCGGAAACAAGGGGGAGGGCCAAGCGGTGAATTGGGATTGCTTTTTGAAAATGTACAAATGCAGAACGTTTTCTGTGATGGGGGCAGAGTTAGTGTAGGGTGATAGAATATACAGTTTGTACAGTATAAAAATTATTATGTCTATGGAAAATGTTGAAAATGGTTATTAATTGGCACACAACAAAAGATTTAAATGCCTGTAAATTCTAGGAGATGATTGATGGTTGATTCTTTATTTGAGGGAAAACACATGAAACTTGACACAGATTTCATTACAGCAAATATCATGATGAGGTAATCCGACGTTATATGAGCTCTGCGCAGTCTCGCTGGTAATTGTTGTGCTGTTTCAGCAGAACAACCCAATGTAATTTGAGTCGGACTTCTTAATCTCGACCTCATACTGTTTATCAGTGTTAAACCGTGTGTCAAAATCGAATAACACTTTATTTAGTCCACTTTAGATACTAATACTCTAATGAGAGTTAGTTGACTTATAGTTAGTAGACTGTCTCCAGAATATTTGGTCTCATTGACTTCCATTGTAAGAGCATTACACTACATGCACTTTACTTGTTTTTACAAACTGAGAGATGCGTTGGCGTTATTTTCCGTGGTAATCGACCGCATGTCACAGATGCTGTACATAGAGCTGAACTTGTTTTGAACCCAAAACTTTGCTCTAGGCATTATTTTCCACCGAATCCTAAACAAAGATGAAGATGTAGCCTGCTCGAAATTCATCCGATCTGTTTAGACTTTGTTTGGAGAGCGCATGGAAGACTGCACACTCCTCATCAAGGTAGAATATCATCATCATCATCGCATGCCACCTGGCAGAGAGAGTTTCAGGGGCAGCTGTTCAAACCCAAAGACATCCAGTGTTGTGTTTGCAATCGAGTACTAGCTCACTGGGAACTCAGTACTGTATATCATGTATTGTATAAATAAAACCATCATTTAAAATAGTATCTTAAAAAGAACACAATTTGTAATGATTTGAAACAGTAGTACGCTACATTGTTGTCACATGACCTCATCATATTGCATGTTGAATTTAGTCAGTGACAGTTCAAACTTTTGATCTAAGAGTTCATAAAGAGGCGAGCATTCATGGAAGAAATGGAAGTGAAGCGAGTGCATTGCATTGTGGGATTGTACTCCACACATATATCGGCAAATGTAATTAGTCATCTGGGTATTGCATGCATATTTGCTTACCATGCATATTATAAATATTATAGGCTGTACTTACATAGGAAGAGTATATGCAATTCTAAACATAGCCCTGCCTGGACTACAGTAGCAGCCAAATGTCATGGTTTTAATGATTAAATCATCAAAATATAAGGAAAATCTTATTTTTAATTATTTTAAATATGAGGGAAGATCATAAGTGGTTAAGGTATTTATCTGACAAAATTGTTTGGCAAAAAGGCAACAGTTACTGGTTTTATTTTACTATGCAAAAAGAAATGCGTAAAAAACAAAAAAGCTCACAGGATGTTGACTGCAACATAATCAGTTATTAATATTTCGTTGGTTCTTGCTGGTTTTTGCATGTGCTCATAATGTTTTCGTATGACAGCCTCGCCACTACCGTATTATTGACAATTATCAATAAATAACATCTGGTTTTAGAATTATATTACTGGTGCTTTGTTAAACAAGTGTGTGGTTAGTACAGAGGGTTCACTCTGAAGATTTTAATTTATTCACCCTCATGCTGTTCAAACCTCTCTGACTCTCTTCTATGGTGTATAAAAAGGAGAAATGATGGAGAATGTTTTGCCCACTCCAAAATGGCACATTAAAAGTCATGTGGGCCACTTTTATGGTCTTTCTTTGGAGATTCACAACTAAATTGTATCCCCACTTTTGTTACATGGCAAGAGTTTCTCCTTTGATGTTCCACAGAAGAAAACAGAAAATGACCCGATTTGGAACGAGTCCCTTTATTTGATTATCCGTCCATGACGTCAATGGAGTTTATCATTTATATTTCCCGAGAAATGTGGATTTCCGACTTTGAATTGAATTCCACCGAATCCCTCAAAGTGCCGTAACGGAAATAGTCCTGCAGCTCAAATAAGGCTTATTATTCATGGAGCTGAACTGCCACAGTCTTTTGTGTTCTTCAGATCTCACAGCCCTCATTGATTTATCAAAGTGGATGAGACATGTATAGTTATCTAGCGCTGGTTTCAGACTTCACTGTATGCCATGCTATAATGACGGCACCAGTAAGAGCATTGGTGAATTATTTAATGGGTACGATTTCCCGGGGGGCCGTGCAGAGCCTCTGTTACCATGGAGGCCGATGCCAGCCATGTACTCGCTGATACAAGGTGAAGTTTGCGTTTCAGCGTTTGGAATATGCAAAACAATGTTATCGTTATATGATTGTGCATTATTTGATATTTGGAGAGGCTTTATCATTGCATTTGACAAGTAATGAGTAAGCCAGTGTTGATTTATTTATTTTTTAACTGGCAAAAACTTTTTAGTTTTTTAGGAGTTGCTAATGAAAACTGATTCTGGCTATCAAACGATTTCAGAAAAATGACATTGCCCTTTGCAGTTATTTTTTAAAATATTTTTCTATGATACATTGCCTGGTCAAAAAAAAAAGTCACCGTTTGGATTCAAACGGGCAAATGCTAAAGAGTCAGGATTATTATGTTTATTACAGAGTGCTTGACCTAAAATTGATGCACAAAAGCCAAAAATCCTTGGTTATGTAGTACAGGTGGGACAAAATTTCGATAGGGCAATATATCGTTGTCCTTCTCCGTTTCGAAACGAGAATTGTTACACTTTCTCCAAATATAGATATTTTAATTAATAAAATAAGGTGCTGTAAATACATTTTTCTGCTCCCAGCATTGCTACTTCATGTCTCCTCTAGTTTGCGCTAAACCGGGGAAACGGAAACATAAGAAAAAGAGGTTTTTAACGGGGTGGTGGCGGACAGCAGTGTGAGTCAAATAATAGATGCCCAGCCTCGTTTAAGTCCAAAGTCTGGACCAACTTCAGTTTTTATGCCATATGAGACAAACAAAATCGACAAAGAGAATGATATATACAAGAATTTCCTTGTAAAATTAAAGTGCACAGGTAATACCACCAACATGCAAAACCACTTGCAACACCATCACCCTGATCTCATAGAAAATGTACAAAAATGTGTGCTATTTTCTAACAGTTTGGACTTGAATAAGGAGAGAAAACCTGCGCTTAACATTTTCACGGGCATCTTGTTTTCATTGTTAGACAGATTGTCTAGCAATATATTGATTATCGCAGAATTTCGGTACCGTGATATTACCGGTATCGTGAGGTACCCTGTGATTCCCACTCCTATGCAGTAGTATGTGATTGATTCTATTTGCAGACACACATTTAGTATCAAGAGAGCACTCTTTTTTTTATTCGAATGAACTCTACTTGGCTCTGTCTGATATAGAAACAGTGCAGTGTGTACGGGCCCAGGGATTGATAACCGTTCCAAGCATCGACTCACCGTTAGTGATGGGTCCTGCTTCATGCGGACAAGGAAAGGACCAGAAACTCCAGCATTAAAATATTCATGCTGAAAATGGACTCTAAGCCATGAGCTCAATTAAAGAGCCCCTCTCCATGTGCAGTGCTTTAAAATGAGGGCTTTGCTTATGGTTCTCCACTCTGCCTGTCCGCAGGGAAAGATGAAAGCTGAGAGAGGAGGGAATGAGAGGATGCTCTATATAAGTTCAGTTTTATTTTTATGCTTTTAAATGCGTTTAGATCAAGGAGCATGTGAAATGAACCGAACTTTGAGAACAAATGGAGTTTATATGAGGTGGCTGACCTAACAATGTCTGTTTATTTATACTGTTTATTATCTCCTTTTGTTTATATATATTTAAAGCTGAAATGCACACCAGTATCCAGTATCAGAATCATTTAAAGATGTCATTTTAAAGGAGTAGTTCACTTTTAAAAAAAACTTTTGTTGATAATTTACTCACTCCCATGTCATCCAAGATGTCCATGTCTTTCTTTCTTCAGTCAAAAAGAAATTAAAGTTTTTGATGAAAACATTCCAGGATTTTTCTCCATATAATGGACTTCAATGGGAACCAAACGGTTCAAGGTCCAAAAGACAGTTTCAGTGCAAACTGTTCAAACGATTCCAGAAGATGAATAAGGGTCTTACCACACGAAACGATCGCTCATTTAAAAAATACAAAATGAACGAATCTTTTTTCGTGTCATTTGGTTCATTCAACGAATTCGTTAATTTTGTTAAACGAGTTTGAACAGGAGAGTCACGAATGCGCATCACAGAACAGAGCAAGGCGACCATTTGAGCTTATAAAACTTAAACTTTGTTATTTTTTTTTTTTTAAATGAGCGATCGTTTCGCGTGATAAGACCCGTATTCATCGTCTGGAATCGTTTAAAGCCCTTTGAGCAGTTTGCACTGAAACTGTCTTTTGTCAGTTATATTATATAAGTCCATTATATGTAGAAAAATCCTGGAATGTTTTCATCAAAAACCTTAATTTCTTTTCGACTGAAGAAAGAAAGACATGGATATCTTGGATGACATGGGGGTGAGTAAATTATCAGCAAAAGTTTTTTTTTAAAGTGAACTACTCCTTTAAGGTCTTGTTTTAGTCTGTATTTTTTTAGTTTCCATTCAAAGATCTAAAAAGCTGCAACTTTTTTCACCGTGGTCAAATTGTCTGATATCAGAATGGTTTTAGAGAATGTATATCACTAAATTGTGTGGGGTTTGTCTCTCTGTTTGCAGACGTGGCTGAAGAACTATGGCTACCTGCTCCCTCATGACATCCGGACTTCAGACCTGCGATCGGAGAAAGCCATGCAGTCAGCGGTCGCTGCCATGCAGCGGTTTTACGGGATTCCAGTGACGGGAGTGCTGGACCAAACCACCATCGAGTTAGTAACAACCTTTCTTTACTGCACAACTTACCTTTCAAAAAATAACATAAGAAAAACTAATTTCATAACAGTGCAAAAGTTCAATCAATACTGGCTGTTTTTTTGTTGTTGTTTTTTTACAAACTGTAAGCTTAAGTGTAGTTTCATTTAAAAGTTAAAAGTGTAATAGTTTTGATAAATATGTTTTCAATGACATTCAAAGATTTAAAGTTCCCAAGTACAGTTGTCAATCATTTTATCCCTTAAAACTCGTCGTCATGCCTTAAAATAGCTTGAATGTAACTCTACACCCTTGCCTCGTTTAGTATATGCGGTTCCATGAATATGCAAATGAGCCCCGCCTCCACTCACTCAGCTCAGAGATCCACTAGATCACGATCATGATTGGTTATAAGGTAGTTTGTGAAACACAAACCACGTTTTTGAGACTGTCTTTGGTTCACTGCAGTTTTAAAGAGAAAATACTCAGCAATGGTGTTGACTTATGAATTTGTAAATGGTTTGTCTTAAAACATATTAAAAACACCACGGAGACATATATAAACAACATTAAAAACATTTTTACCACAGGCGGACTTTACGTCCAGAACAATTTGTTTTACACAAGGTGAGTCACCCCCTCATGGGAGATGGCAAGTTGAGATCACATGACCAGCCGTGTGTTACGCTTAGATCAAGTTCCAGAGCTGTTGGGGCACAGAGAGACTCATTTTTATTATTTTTATAATTTCGTAGTGCTTAAAGTCGGCAACTCGGCATGAAATGGAAGTTATTTCTTCCCAATTGTGACGAATATCCAAATGCAATGGCTTCTTGAACAAGTAAAAGTATGTAAGACTTGAGGAATTAATTGGATGGTTGTGGTTTGCTATTGGTGGATCTCATGTGAGTGACAGGTTGCCCCGCCACATCATCAGAGAAGAGATAATAACAAGACACAAGGAAATCTGCCCTGTTTGTTTACTGTTAGCTTTTCGGTGTCCTTTGGTGTTGTGATCATTATCCACGTGTTTTAAGGTGGATGAGAAAGCCACGGTGTGGGGTTCCAGATCACCCTCACATCAGCCGACGGAGGAGAAATAAACGCTATGCCCTCACTGGTCAGAAATGGAGGGACAAGAGGATCACATACAGGTAAAGTGTGCACTATATTCAGAGACCGTTTGATGGATGGATGGATGGGTTGACTGATTCACTGAATATTGCACCTGAGGAACCTCTTGAGGAAACTGTGTTTACTCTTTATTGAATGGCATTACAGGGAAGCGTTCCAGAAACTCCATATGCCTATAACTAACTGCACCTCACATGATTTGAGTCTCCTTAATGGCGGCCCATTAGGCATCTTGGAGTATATTCGTACCCGCATTTTCAATTATTTTAGTGCATAGTGCATTCACACGTGCAAGTACGTTTTGAAACACATGCCACTTACACAATGTTCCAGACAGATGTTGTTGAAATGCTTCCCTCCAACCTTTAAAATGCTAAAATAAGCTTTTTTTTTGCCTGATGGGAAAGAGAAAGAAACAAAGAAAGCAAGAAATGCGGTAGGTCAGGATGGAAGAGGAATAGTTGATTAAAATCTGGTACTTTGACTGGTTTTCTTTGCAATTATCCCCCCGAAACCCACTTAACCTATTCATTTATGTATTTTGTTAAGTCAGTTTTTGCCTATGCCTGTCTCTGAAATCTTAGGCAGCTACCTTTATTTATATATAGCGTAGATGAGCTGAACAAAAGGGATTCTGGGACATTTTGTTCTTGTGGTGCATTCCTATAGGCATAAACGTTAAACCATTTAGATAATTTGCAAACATTTGTTTGCTTTCATCTGTTTTTTAGCTCTATTAATTTCTTTTAGTGATCTAACGCTGACTTGAGCTTAGTTTGCAGGCACTGGTTAATCAAATGTGATATTCTCACTTGTGTGTGTGCCAGAGACAACCATCTGCTTGTGCCTTAGGTGTCTGGCCTGGTTTAACTTTTGCCCTATATTCAAGGAAATTTTTATGCTGATTAATTCTTATGTAACAGCGCAGCGCTGTGAACTGAAATGGGATTCGCTTCAGTATAGCGCAGAGCTAATTCATTTAGAGTCAACTTTTCTAATTAAAAATCGGGAACACTGATAGTTCCTGCATAGTTGCCGTAGTGTTACTCAAAGTATTATTACTATTTTGATTGAATTAGCTTTAGTTTACAGTTAAATCTAAGATACATTTTTAGAATATTTATTGTGTGCGTTTTGTCAGTTGTGTAGTGTAAGTTAGCTTTGATATACAGTATTTTAGAACTTCAACTTATTTATTTCATTTGGTTGCCAAGGCAACATTTCAGTTGATTTGAATTTTCATTATAACTTTACAGTTTATGCATGTCAGATGCAGTCTCAGTACATTCATACGGCATATTTTGCAATATATTTTACAAGTTAAGGTACACATTAGGTCACATTAATATTAATATTTCATTTTAATTAATTAGTTAATATTAAGTCATCCAATATAATATTAAGTATTCTTCCTCTTCTTCCTGTTTCCAGCATACATAATTTCACCCCCAAGGTGGGCGAGAAAGATACCCAGAGGGCCATTCGCCAGGCCTTCGATGTCTGGCAGACAGTGACTCCTCTGACCTTTCAGGAAGTGGCCTATTCGGAGATCAAGAACGAGGGTAAAGAGGCAGACATAATGATCTTCTTTGCCTCTGGTTTCCATGGTGACAGTTCCCCTTTTGATGGAGAGGGAGGTTTTTTAGCTCATGCATATTTCCCGGGACCCGGAATTGGCGGAGACACACACTTTGACTCTGATGAGCCCTGGACGTTAGGAAATGCAAATCACGACGGTAAGTGTGGCGCTATGACGATAAACTGTGATTTGTTGTTTCATTTAGTTTCCAATTGTAAATGATTATTGCTAATAGCAAAAACTAAATAATGAACTCGTTTGAACAATCTCTTGCCAAAGCGAACTTTTCTGGAGAACTTTGAACTCCCATTGGTTCTTGGTGATTATGTAATAGGTGGGTGTGGCTCTGAGGCTCCGCCTTCTTTGAGTTTCATCAGTCCTTTGAGGTCAGAGACCATGAACACACTCGAGAGCTGCATTGTAGTAGTCTAATTGAAAGTGACACTGACATTGTTAATAAAGCTATAAAGCTGCTTGCATTAAAGCAATATATTGTATAAAGTGCTGTATAAATAAACGTGACTTGAATGGAGGGCTTTCCAGATGCTTTCTTAACCGGTGTTTTCTCACCGCTGGCATGTTTGTAGTGTGCTTATTTTGTTATTGAGACGACATATTTACGTATTAATCTAAATGGCAAACCCGGCAGCATGTTAGCTAACAGTATATTGCTGCAAAAGATATTTCCAACATCATTTTGACCCTTAAATAAAGAAAACAAGAGTATATTGAAGCCTTTAGTGTTACTTACCAACATTATGTTTTGATCTGATCAAGCATGACAATGGCTGATATAGAATGACTGACCTGACATGTCTGCTCTCATAATCTCCAAAATTATTTTTATTCCCAGACTTTTTCTTTGCAGACGTATAAAAGGTGCTACAATTGTCGCAAAACGAGACAAGGTGCCTTTATATTTTATTATTTATATGTAATATTTTATTTTGTATTCTGTTTTGTATGATTAGTTTATGTGTTTTATTTAGTAGGGAAACGTTTGATTATTAATCGGGATAAGATGGATGGATTTTCCAGATTTTTCTGCAGCTGTAGATAAATAGATCAGTCAGATGTGTAGAGGCGAATCTTCTCGTGTGGTAAACTGGAGCAGTGAGCTGAGGAGCATCAGTACACACCACAGGGGAAACATCAAGAAAACACAGAGCATTGGGTTCTTCCTTCTGTGCCTGCGTGCTGCATATTTGCTGTGTTAACTTTGCCTGGGTGCTGCAATGTCAGCAGTTCAAGTACACGCTTTATAGAACACAGAATCTGTACCTTGTTCACGTACACGCACACGTACTTTGACTTCTTCACAGCTCTATTCCTCTACACACCATATCATCCCTAGTGAATACATATCAAAAGTAACCAGTTTTCAACAAACAGTAGATATAGATTTTATATTTCATTTATTCACAATAATACTCCTTGACAGAACACAAAATCAATTTCTTTTTAAAGAGACGGAGAATGAAATAGACAGATAAATTGGACTGGAAGAGAGAGTGAGGGTTGATAAAGAAGAAAGGCTTTGGCCAAGAGCACCTCTAAGAAAGGAGAAGTAGTTTGTAATAAGAAAAATGTACAATACGCTTTGTGAGCCATCTGATGCTTGTAGCACCCATAGACGCCAACCAACAGATCAGGCTATTTCTGTGATTGAGTGATATGGTGTCACGTCCCTTCTGTGTTTCCAAAGATCTGAACATGTCAGTCTCGACTGAGTCATGTTCTGGTGACGGCGTACACTTGCATCCCATGTTTAAGATGTTCTTTTAGGATTCTGGGTACAAACAGCCTTTTTTCACATGACTACATAAGTTCAAAGATATAGACACGCAGAGAAATCAGCGCTAAAAAGGCGAGGACAGTTATTTTTGCGGCTGACCTTATTGCATATGCACTTATTTTCTCTGTAAGATGCAATATTTATGGGAGGAGAGTATTTCAATGAATCACGCAACGCGATTTACTGGTGTCAATGTACTGGTATTTGCACCACTATTTACATCCCCAAACAAGCTTGTCTTAAAGGGTAAGTTCACCCAAAAATGTAAATTATGTCATTAATGACTCCTCCTCATGTCGTCCCGAGCCAGTAAGACCTCTGTTAATCTTCAGAACACAGTTTAAGATATTTTAGATTTAGTCCGAGAGCTTTCTGTCCCTCCATTGAAAATGTGTGTACACTGACTCTCAGATAAAAAGGTACAAAAGCTGTCACTGGGGCTGTACCTTTTCAAAAGATACACTTTTGTACCTAAAGGCTGCATATTGGTACCTTACTGGTACATATTAGCACCTAAAATGTACATATGAACACCTCAAATTTACATATTAGCACCCAAAATGTACATATTAACACCTAAAATGTACATATCAGCACCTGAAATGTACATATCAGCACCTAAAATGTACATATGAACACCTCAAATGTACATATTAGCACTCAAAATGTACATATTAGCACCTGAAATGTACATATCAGCACCTAAAATGTACATATGAACACCTCAAATTTACATATTAGCACCCAAAATGTACATATTAGCACCTAAAATGTACATATCAGCACCTGAAATGTACATATCAGCACCTAAAATGTACATATGAAGACCTCAAATGTACATATTAGCACCCAAAATGTACATATTAGCACCTAAAATGTACATATCAGCACCTGAAATGTACATATCAGCACCTGAAATGTACATATCAGCACCTAAAATGTACATATGAAGACCTCAAATGTACATATTAGCACCTAAAATTTGCGGTTTTCTAGGCTGATATGACTAGGAACTATACTCATTCTTGCGTAATAATCAGGAAACTTCACTGCCGTACCATGAGTGCAGCAGGCGCAATGATTACACAAACTTAGTCCCGGTCACGTTGGAAGCTAGGCACTAAAGGTGAAAGTGATGAAAAATAAGACTTTTCAAAAAAGAAAAACCACAAATACATGTTATATTGCACCCCATAAACACAATCATGCAAAGAAAAAAAGCACTGCAGTAAACCACCCCTTTAATTATATGCAGAGCTTAGGCTTTGCATTGGTAACTCTCAAATTCTGATTAGTAATGATTCAAAGATGCATTTGACCTTTAACCTTTATCTTTCAGGCAATGACCTTTTCCTGGTGGCCGTACACGAATTGGGACACGCATTAGGTCTGGAACATTCCAATGACCCCAGTGCAATCATGGCCCCCTTCTATCAATACATGGACACGCACAACTTCAAACTGCCTCTAGATGACCTTCAGGGGATCCAGAAAATCTACGGTACAATTAGGATCTCTAATAGCTCATTTTTAAGCAAGGATATAGATTACACTTGAATTGCCATGGAAGGCTGACTAAACTTTGTTCTTCTGCAGGAATTCCCACAGCCATGCTGGAGCCCACTCGACCTCTTCCTACTCTACCTGCTCGACGCACACACTCCACCTCTGAGAGAAAACACGACCGGCAGTCTCGCCCCGCTCGGCCGCCCTCTGGAGATCGCCCCTTCTCTCCTGGCAATGGAAAACCCAACATCTGCGATGGCAACTTCAACACGGTGGCCTTCTTTCGCCGGGAGATGTTTGTTTTTAAGGTGAATTGCATCCGTTCCCTTTTTAAATATTAATAAATGATAATAAAATGAGCATAATATAGATCATTTTAGTCAAATTTAGTTGTTTCAAAAAGTTTAAATAATTATCTATTAATCTAAAATTTATAAATTAATTATTTTATTTAGACAAAATAGTATAGTATTTTAATTATCATTTATCAGTTGTTAGGCATAATGTAAATGTATATATATATATATATATATATATTGGCTTATCAGTATTGGACATATATTTAATTGATCCTAATCTTTTATTCATCACAGGATCGCTGGTTCTGGCGTTTGCGCAACAACAAAGTTCAGGAAGGCTATCCCATGTTGATAGACCAGTTCTGGAAGGGTTTACCTCCTCGCATTGATGCTGCTTATGAGAGATCAGATGGCAAATTTGTGTTCTTCAAAGGTAAGATTTATTATATTAGTTGTCATGACTTTAATTCGAAGAATAGTAAGTGATAATTGCTTGATATAATATGTGCAGCCTCAGGCTAGTTCTAAAAGCTCTGATTGTTTTATAGCATCTTTTGTAATAACTGCAAATTGATACCAAATACATCCTAAAGTCTTAATAAAAAGCTCTGTATTGAAGTACCTTAATATGGCCTAGATAATAAAGTGAAGCCATATGCATTAAACATCTGTTGCCTTGTTTCGATCAGTTTCTGCTCAAATCAACGTATTTTTTTCAGGCTGACTAATTCCTTTTATGCACTTTTTTAATTCAAGTTTTTGTAATAAAAAATGTTGTTAGATTGTGGAAAAGGAAAGGTCTTCATTTATCTACTGTATAGTGTTTATCCTCCACTGGGCCTGACAGCCTTAGTGAATCCATTCAGTACTTTATTATTCTGTCTGTTCTCTCAAACGATCTCTCTCTATCTCGCCGTCCTCTCTCTCTCTTTCTCATTAAATTAGCCCGGCGCAGTCTTGCTGCGCAACGAGAGCCTGGATGAGATATTTATAGCCCGAGTCTCCTGTTCTGTGATGTTTCATGAGAAAACAAGCTTGCAGGATGCCCTATGGTTATCTCAGAGAATGCACATCAGTATTAATAGATAAAAGGGCGATTAACTACAGTCCTGCTGGCATTTCAGCATCTGAACTACACACAATACTGTTTACTGTGCTGAAATAATGCCACATTTAAAAAAATTTCAGTGCAAATGCTGGAGATCTCCTTTTTGTGTAGGTTAGGCTCATTTTAGGTTGCGGGTAATTTGCAAAATTCAGTGCACAACCACAATATTGCAAGGGGGAAAAAAAACAAAAAAATACCATATGAATTAAAAGATTTTAACACTGAAAAAGCCATGTTTTCTATTGTGACCATGGTAGATCTTTACAATAAGGTCTAATTTGTTAAAATGAATATAAAACTAACATATAATAGTTGGTCGCTGTATTAAACCATAACCACATAATCCAACTGACAACCAAACTAAGGGTACGTTTACACACCAATGATATACTAAAAAACGGAAACGTTTTTCGTTTGCTTTTTTCACTTACAGACAATTATTTTGTCAAAACGATCCCGTTCACACGGATCTGCGAAAACGACTAATTATTCCACAGCCAGGCCACTAGTTGGCGATGTCTCTGATAAAGAAACAGACGTCATCGTTTTCACGAATTCGCAATTTTGTTGTTTACATGAAAATGATAACGGTATCGTTTTCAAAAACTTGAACTTTGACGCCTGTTTTTTAAAACCTTGCATTTTAAGTCCCCCCAAACGCCTTTGTCGTGTGAATGAATGGTCGTGGTGCATTAACTAATTTTAACAAATACAACTTTTGATTTCAACTCTTTCCCTGCCAGTGTTTTTTTTTTTACATTTTGAGAAAATTGCATTTTTGTCAAAGACTACATCTGGTTCGGATTCAGAATGATGATCAAAGCAGATTGATAGCTTTTCTCTTTCTGCTTCTTTTTCGCCTGTGTTTTGATCCAGAGATTCTGCACTATTTCAGATGACATGTCATAGCGCCCCCTATCGTATAACAGTGAAAACACGGAAAGCTGGAAATTTCCGTCAATAGAGTGCCGAAGTTACGACGTCACTCTGTAGGCCAAAACGACGGAAGTGAGTTAGCATTTAGCACTACCGGTTCCCTCGCTCTAAAGTCTATGTAATTTTTTTAATGGGTTTTTGCTAAATCGCCTGAAATATGGTCTGTGGTGAACAAAGCCTCCAAATATTTTCACGTTTATATCTAGACTGGAACACACCGTTATAACCTGCTTGAGGTGTTTTAAACTTTATTGTTTCTGCTTGTGTTTTTAAAAAAACTTTATATAGGCTTCAAAATGTATCAATTTTGGATTAACTTGTAAAGATTATCTTGATAGACAAAACGTGTAAGGTTCACAACTCTTTGTTAAACACAGATCTTGTTTTTTGCAATTTTCCAAAAGTCTATGGGGAAAATGCATAGCTTTTCGACCGAGGGAACCCATGCGCCGCTAACTTCCGAGTTGTCCTACAAAGTGACGTAATCACTTCGGCACTCTATAGTGTGGAGTTAAAGATGTGCTGTCAAACGATTAAAATATTTAATCACGATTTATTGCATTAATGTCATAGTTAACTCATGATTAATCGCAAATTTGAATCTGTTCTAAATGTCTCTTGATTTCTTTTTGTCCCATAAGCATAGATATTTTTGGTGTTATGCAGTAACAATTCAATATATCTAATTTAATTTTGACCTCATCTAACACTGCCTCTTGTTTTGACTCTAGGGGATAAATACTGGGTCTTTAAGGAGGTTACGGCAGAGCCCGGGTATCCTCACAGCCTGGTGGAGTTGGGCAACTGTCTGCCCCGCGATGGCATCGACACAGCCTTACGTTGGGAACCCGTGGGCAAAACGTACTTCTTTAAGGGTGACCAGTACTGGCGTTATAACGAGGAGAAGCGTACAGCTGACCCAGGCTACCCCAAACCCATCAGTATCTGGAAGGGCATCCCTGATGCGCCGCAAGGAGCCTTTGTCAGTCGTGAAGGATGTAAGTCATCGAGGTTCCAATATCCAATCAATATTTAATGTGGCAATCAGCCATGTGGTCGGTGGGCATGTTATCTGACCGCTTCGCTCCGGTTTGAGAATTTAAAGTAGGTTGAGCTTTGGTCTTGAGTGTGTAGTATTGGTCTAATCTGTTGTGCAATGCATTATAATCAGTGAAAGCTTGGATAGCTGTCATTGCCCTGAAAGCAGATTTAAAAGCCATAAATGCACAGCTGAAACCGCACGTTCAATATTATCAATGCTTGGAAACCGTAAACATGAATGATATTACTTGGAGGAAGAATAGTGCATTTAACCATTTATTAAGTGTTGGTTTATTTTATCATCTTCTGTTCCTGCTATTTTGACACCATGTTCATCTTACGCACCATGCTTCGGTGTTTTCGTTGGTTGCGCTGGGGTCTTGTGTTGCGCTCATCCTTGTAGAGCTATTGATTAGTGTTTGTTTGGCGCAGTCACTGCAATATTGTGGTGTTGACAGTGAGTGTTTTAGCTCTGACTCATCCTCAGTGGCGATCGGATAGCAGGTCTGGATTGGCACAGGGGCCGGGAGAAAAGGCAGACACAACTTTCGGGTATTAAAATTCAGTCACAATCAATGCATGATTACAAATATAGTAAAATGGCAGCTGTTCATAGCTAGATGCAATATTATATTTTATTACTAGCTAATTTAATGGTGTTATGTGGCTCAGAAGTTTTAATGCAGGGAACATAATATCCAAATGATTAAATCATTGAAAGGTACTATGGAAAGAGGGAATGTGCTTTAATTCTTTAAAAGTGGTACTATAATTGAGATATATAGCCAAGAAACAGAATATATGCCTTTGATGGCATTCAGTATTAATGTATTTGCACTGAAGATGCTGCCCCTATAGCTATAAAGATGCTATAAAGATGTTTAAAATGTTTTTTTTTATCAAAAAAAAAAAAATTCTATTTGACATTTTTATCAAATGTTTTTTAAAACCTTGATAATATTCATTTTTCAGAATGTTGGATAATGTCATATTACCAACAAAATAATATCAAATACATACCTAGAATATGAATAAATTAGAAATATGTAAAAAATCACAATCTAAATTGTGAAACTAAAATGGACGACTTTGGATGGACCGAGATACAGTTGCCCAAATGATATTCTCACTTTTGCTGTTTTGGCTTGATGTCAGTCTGGTCGAATGGTAAATACTCAAGTGTCTTTCACTAGAGTCTAGTATTTCTGCTGTGGCTGCATAGAATTGCAGATTTCTCCTTCTTGTCTCTCTAGAGTTTTATCCAGTGAAGGAATGATCATCTTTTTCTGTGAGGCATGTCAAAACCTCCATCTCATCATTGAGTCCCGAGCCTAGGGCCAGGACCCAAGATAGAGAAGCCAAGAGGGTTATATGGACTTTTTGGTCTGCCTGTAGCTCATGATTTTTCTGTCACTCAGATTTTGCAAGAGGGATTTGGCATGTTTTGCTCGGCAAGATAGCGAGTTAGAGAGGAAGGATGAGCACTTCATCAATCACAACCTCAGGGGTTGCTGTCTAAAGCCTCCTCCTCACTGTATTTACGTGTAGTTTTGGGTCTGTGCCCGTCTGTGAGTGTTTCGGATGCATTTTGTTTATGTGGCATTGGCAATCAAACTGACAGCTCTCTGAGGGATTGTGTAACACTGGAACAACTTTTCGAAATACTGTGTCATTGAGTTTTCACAAGGACAGCTATTTATGTGATCATGAATTATGAATTGAGCTTTCTGTAAATGTTGCCTACATTTAGCATGTAAATATTTGCTTGCATTGAATGGCTTTCTACCTATTCAGACTGATCTCATGAAGTAGAGTGTGTATGACACGCCAATTAGTATTTCCATTTTTTGCGTGCTATCAACACGCATAATCGCTTTTCAACGTGTTTATGAACGCCGTTGACTGTTATTACTGTATATATAAATATATGACTTACCTCAACCCAGTCCCTAAACCTAACCGTCACTGGGGTTAATGGCATTTGTGACTGTTCCCTTACCATCCTCCCCAAATGTAGATGTACATTTTGCTTTGTTTTGGTCGGACATTTGACGGCGTTTACGGACACGCGGAATGACGCGGACGTTAATGGCGTAGACGTTAACACGCGGATAGCTCAAAATGCGTCGAGATAACACGCCACTTGACTCGAAATTGGCGTGTATGTTTACGCAAAAGTCATGATGTCATGTTGACCTATCGATCTGTTCGTGTTTACAACTTTAGATTGCCAATTCTTTTTGTACAATATCTCATTCTAATCGTGAATTTCCTGTCAGTAAAAACTATGGAAGTTATTACTTAAATGTTCAAATAATTTACAAAATTAATTAACAAATGAACTACAAATAAGCAAACACTCTGGCTCAGTGGAATTTCGAAACATTTCCCACATTGTTTGAGCATCTCCACCAGTGGCATTTACTCAAACAATGGCGTGAGTTTGGGGGCGGGATTATCTGTTTGTTGACCAATAGTGGATGAGTTCCGGTTATGGGTATGTTCTGATATCTTAATTTGTTTCTTTCCTAGTTTATACCTACTTTTACAAGGGGAAGGATTACTGGAAGTTCGACAACCAGAAGTTAACGGTGGAGCCAGGCTACCCCAAATCAATCGTCAAAGACTGGATGGGCTGCGATCAGTCAGAAGTAGAAAAGAACAAGGACCGTCACCTTCCACACGATGACGTCGACATCATGGTCGCCATTAACGACGTACCCAGCACTGTAAACGCAATCGCTGTGGTCATCCCATGCATCCTCTCACTGTGCATTCTGGTCCTTGTATATACTATCTTCCAGTTCAAGAACAAAAACGTCCAACAGCACGTGACCTACTACAAACACCCCGTGCAGGAGTGGGTATGACGGACCGAGGGGCGCGATGGACCCCGGATGCTTGAGAACAGAACATAAATGAGGGCTACTATGCTGAGGTTTGACCAGTGCCTGTTTCATGAACAACCTTGTCCCAGAAAGTGAACAAAAGACGAGGCAAGGGAGTTTCCTCTTCCTTCCCGCATAAGACAAAACTTTACAACAAAAATTGCAATTTTTTAGCATGAGCCCAACGGGCAAATCTCCTGGGGATTGAACATGTGAAGTTGTGCCCTGGCCTTACGCTAACCAGGTGAAGTCTTGACGGTCACTTCAGCTTTGACCGAAACCATCACTTTCTCTTCTCTGGGAGAGTAAGAAGAACGGCAAATTTGCGGAACGCCAGCAAATCCTTGTTTCGTTCTCAACATAAACTTGTACATGAAGTATTATCAAAGAAATGAATTGAGCAAAACGACAAAAAAATGACTTGAAAACCATGTAGGTAGAAAGGCCATAGAAAAGAATACCAAGGAATTCTTGCAGTCTTTTTCATTTATGGGGAGGATCTCCGCTAGCACTCCTCGAAGACTGCAACGTGTTTTTAGGTGGCTTTTTTAAGAATTAATTAGCTTCATAACATCAATCTGAATGTTTGTTTGCATCGTTTCCCCTTTTCTCTGCTGCCTACCCTTTTTCACAGAGTAGGAAGAACGATTTTTAAGGAACTAGGGCAGTCTTAACACCTCCCTCTTGCTACTGTACACTATTCCTTTTCTTCTTATGCTGTATTTATCAGTCGGCAACAAAAGATCCTTTCTTTTCGATCAGACGGCACTTGCATTACAGTCTTTATAGGAGAGTAAATTTGTGTCATAACAGGTTGTTTAGGATTATGCCTATTCCTTGCAATCCTTTTATTAGTAATTAGTAACGTTTCCCACCTTGTTACCATTTCACCAAGTGTAATATTTGAAACACTGGTGCCAGGCAGGAACACGAACAATGAACAGATCTGAATATGAAATAGCTTTGTTCCCGTTGCCTACAGGAGATGATCTCTCAACTGTTCATCTGTCCTCTTCGAATGAACGTAACATGTATGTCTTGCGTTGAAGTGACTTCAATTTCATGTGTTCGGTGTGGATTGTCTAACACTTTGCTCGAAAATGTCTGTCGGGTGCTTTTATTGGTTCGACTGTGCTATTTAACGGTGAAGTGTGTCTGTACCATATTAACACATCATTTCATGCTCATCTGCTGTGTGATTGGATAGAATACATTACACATTTGAAGGAGCTGAAATGTAATTGATGTTTTTAGAATTTCAAATGAGACTTTTATGGATTAACCTGAGCGTATATATATATATATATATATATATATATATATATATATATATATATATATATATATATATTAAAGGTTTGTAGCATCCTAATCACAATATTAAGATGGTAGATTTGGCGAGACTCCCTATAAGGCTTCACTTGGCACATGGTTTATCATTTGATATTGATATTTTTGCCTTAACACATTTAGGTTGCATGTAATGAAATCCTTTTATTTTTCTCTGTGGAAAGAGCATTTTTAGCTACAAAAAGCCACTTTTTGTTAATTCCGCAGAGAGTCGTGTACATATTGTATTCACAGTTCAATGGAGCATGGGTCTGCAACAGAAACTACCTGGCATCTACTTTTAGGTTTCCAATGTGTCTCCACCAATGGTTTGAGCGTTACCATATTTTTACACTGGGCTGGCTTTATAGGCATGGTGTTTGTAACATTACGTCACGACTTTTGTAGTTGCCATATATACATCTGCCCAAACGATCGACCACTCTGAGTTCATCCAATTTTGTAATGCATTTCAACCAATATGAATGTTTTCTGAATAGTCCTGCTGTCTGTTGAAGGCTTTGTGGGTTTGAGAAAATGAGTTGTGTCTTCCAAAGTAACATTTCACCCTCTTTTGTGTGGTCTGTACAGCTTTTGAGCCTTCTTTAAAGGGGAACCATCACGTAACCACTGATTTAAAAGACAAAATAGAGCAAACTGTCAGTGCATTAAGAAAAAGCTTGAGAATCTAATGATACACTGTGCGATTTTATCATTGTACCTTGATACATGATCCCATGGTACTTTTTTTGTTAGAAGAATGCTTGGTGTAATGATTGACTATGGAATGTTTTAGAACATGGTGGAAAAAATTTATATATAGTCTGGTGTTCTGGTCGAATTGGCTCAATGCAGTAGTATTGTGGAGGGGTTACGTGACCCCTTTAAGACATTGTGCCTTGTCTTTAAGTCCGCTATGGCACACTGAACACTGCTCATTTACATTGATTTCCACCTCATTATTTCAACAGTGGATACATGAATACATCCCTTGATATATTATTCAATGCCTTTACTAAGTGAAAACAATGCCTATCTTTGTGGCCCTCCTTCTCGTTTATCATTTTTTGGATCTGTTGTGCGAGCAGCTTGATCGTGGGTAGAGAAGTGGCATGAAATTAGAGCAGATTTTACATGTTTGTGCCCACTTGGGAAAAACTCAACGTTATTGTCTCTCAGATAAGCGTTTTTATTAGTCAGCTCTGAATCTAGAGCACCTGTTCGCAAACAACAAGCAATGTGGCCGTGAACTGAAGTGATCTAATGTTTCGGGTACAGGAAGTACTGGGTGGGAGTATTTTTAATGGAACACACTGTGCATCACCAATTGTCTTCCTCAACTTTCAATCCATCTGATGAGCTGGTGTTGATATAAGAGACAGCAAAACCACTTGCTCTAATAAGCCATGAACTGAATTTGACAATGTGGCACAATAGTGTGTTCCAGTTCCAAACTAAAGAGGTTTTATGTGTGTTTAGCAGTTCAAATGGTAAGAGTTTAAAAAGGTATGTTCTTTATCAATACGAGGATGTCTTGTGATGGAAGAAAACTCTTGTGGCAAGGCTGCTTAAGTACTCTTGAGTAGATTGGGATCAAAATGTCAAATTTATTTGTAGGATAATGGATAAACTCTAGAAGTTTTTACACATGGTCACGTCATGCATCTTGATCATTCGTATCGCAATCCAAAAGTTTTCTGAAACACAATATTGTTTACTGTACAATCTATTGGCTGATTTGGCGATTAACATGGTTGCTTGTTTTTGTGCAATCCCAAACGTCTGTACGCTGCCGTAATTCAATTTGGGACGACTACAAATGTGTATTTTTGCTATGTTGCATCTACTATGCCATTCAAAACACGTCCAGAAAATAGGTCTCAAATGCCTTTTTTGAAGGCATTAACAAAAATGCATGACGTGACTATGTGTCTCTCAGAATAAGATATGCAGGCATTTTTATCTTTTAATCTGCACTATTAACACTTAAGGATTGGATTGTGAAACAAAACAGGACATTTCGGTTTGCAAACCATGCCATTTCATGAGGAATTGTGACGCTAACGGAGCACTGTGCAAAGCCCGTATTATATGTATATATTAACACAGTGAACATTTAGCAGTGTCGAAAAGTGAAACGTTTAACAGAACTAACGTGTATTTATCAAAGGTGGGTATCTTTAGAAATGCTTGTCGTACGGTCATGTGAAAGGTTTGTAAAGATAGAGGCTTATCATATGAAAAAAGCTGTTTATTTATCATTAAAGGAGAATTAGGGTATTGTACACATTTTCATTTGAAATCAAGGTGAAGCCATGCCTATAACCACATTAGTTGCACAGACAAATAAATAAATACAGAACTGTACAGGGAGATACATAAATAGGAATTCTCTGGTAATTTGCCTCTTTTTAATGGGTACGATCGTGGCTTCGGACAACAGTCACTTTAAACCCGAGCTGCTGTTGCCTTTTGTTTTTTATGGTCCTTTTATGAGACTTACAATAGGACAAACATATCAGAGGTAGTCAAGGAACTGACTGTATTTATGCTTTTTAATTACAGAGGCTTAATTTTAATGAAGATTTTATCTGAGATAGCTTTAACATTTTTTTTTTCTTTTTATTATTCTTTTTCTTGACTGACCATGGGGGAATTTACTGTATAAGTGTATATAACTGGTTGTTTTTTCCCTTTGACAAGAATTTAAGAGTGAACATCTCACTCTGTAGTTTCAATGAATTCAGATTCTGTCCTTGGACTTTTGATATTTTCTGATTTACAGGTCAAATGTCGCTGTCTGCTCAGCTTCGTCCGGGTTTTAATGGTCATGTAAATACAAAGATTTACTGAAACTTTTGTATTTTCCTTTCACTCTAACGGTAGCCTATGATTTCACATTGTCATGCATAATGTTGATTATTAAGAATGAGAGTGATTGCTTTACTAATATATTAGATATGATTTAAGTTTTATTTCTTGAATCCTGTTTTTGAATCCTTTGGACAATGAGTCGATTTTATTTACGGTTTCAGTCTACAGTTTTACACTGTGTATCTAATATCACCATGTTCAAAGAAATGTCAATAAAAGAAAATTACATAAAGATGTTTGGTGATTTCTGGATCACATTTCATTAGTCCAAGTTGATATCAACAACATAATACATGCTCTTTTGATACAATGCAATCAGTACACAAGAGTAAACTTCGTCTTAGATGTCTTCAAGCACACTGCATGACATTAAAGTCAGAAATTGTATCAAACCCATTCAAACAGCATTGCAACCTCCATGGAGGTTACCAATGTCATCTGTTCAATGTCTCCGCCTCCATGTCTTCTGTTGTCCCACACTGAATCTGGCTCTCATTCATGGACGAAACGATTAATATAGTTGGTATCTGGTCTTTAGTACCAGTTAGTGCAGGATATCATGAAGCTCATGTCGTCTACCTTTCTGGAGCCTATTCGGCATTGAGGCAGGTCGGTGTCTGGATCCAGATGATCCTGGGGCTCAGGACCAGAATCAGTTTGGATACTGGATGAAGATGCTTCACCTTGGAATGGCAGATTGCCTGGATTCCTCTGTCGCTGGTCAACAGCCGAACTGGTACTTTGATCCGACCCCATTTCCTTAAAATACATTAGACTTAAATTAGCTTATATATTTTGCATGCACAGTTGCTAAAATATATTTAATTGGATAAATTGGATAAACAAGTTCTACAATATCAATCCAATACTGTACCATGTTATACAATCATAATGCATAACATGGTACTCTAATGTACTTAAAACAATACCATTGTAGATATATAATGTATAATGGTTTATTTTTCAGATATCTTTAAATTAATCATAAGAATGTTTAATGAAAATCTTCAGAAACTGTTTGCAGAGGAGTCGGTGAGGCAGGAACTCAAAAGAGAGACATCATCTCTCTAACAGGAGGACAGCAATGTATTGAAGACACGGCAAAAACTGCATACGAAGCAAGCACTTAGGGAGTGTTTGTCACCGTGACTGAGACAAAAACAGATCAATAGTGTGTTAACGAGCCCAGGCACGGCAAAACTTTACCCCACGCAGCCTCCAACCACTGGAATCTAACGTTTTTTCCACAGCTCCGATTAGCTCGCGGTGTTTTGTTTCCAGGCAGAAAACGCAGGGTGGACGTCGTCGAGGGTCACGAGAGCACGCTGCTGCAGTGACGTTTCGCATGTGGCCAGCTAATGGAAGTGTCAACAAAAACGACGTCACAACTGAAACTCAATAGTGATTGGCTTACAAATGCACATAGCTAGGAGAGGTGTGTCCTGTTGCTATGCAGGTTTGTAGTGGATGATAAAAACAACATGGCTCGCCAATCTCAGCCATTTGGAAAACAACTGGTTATAGAGATATATAAAAATAAATTCATTAATTATAGGGCTGTTAAATTAAATAAGGTATGGCAAAAGTGACTTGTTAAATCATCAAGTATTTGTAGTATTTGTAAATTCTTTATTTTTACTTTTTGTAAATGTAATTAATTCCTTGTTTTTTAAAATATTTGTGTTCATTTTATTTTGATCATATGTTGAACAATGTCTTTATAAAATTGTTGTAAAAACACCTTGAATAAAAATACACTTACTACCTGTATGTATATACAGAGGCTTATCATGTGTATTTATAAATGTAGATATATGTATGAGTAGTACACTAAACATTTAAAGTTTAAAAAGGCAATTCAAATTCATTCATTTTACAAGGTATTTGTGTGATTTAGATTCTTATATGGCTTTATTAATTTTATTTTGATATTTTTGTTTGCGAAATTGAATAATTTCTTACTTCATCATTATTATTATTTTAAGTATTATTTAAAAATATTCAGTAAAAAATACGTCAGAACCTATCAACTTTTTGTTTGTTTGTTTGTTTTTTATTTTTGTTTTACAGAAATAGTCTGGTCTTTCCAGAGGGATATAAATGAATATACATGCTATGTCTAATTCAATACAAAAAATCTTTTATTATTACGAATATAAATCTTTTGTTGTTAAAGGAATAACGATCTTAATAATACACTTGAGAATAAAAACTAAGGCAGCAGTGTTTCTCATGACAATTAACATGGGTCAATGGTTATCATATCACGTATCGCACATTGACCATACTGACCCTTTCTTTTACTGTCTGATACTGACAGACTGTAAAAAAAATATTGACATTGACGCGTTGACGTCACGTTACGTCGTCAGCACGACAGGAACAGGAAGTGAATTGAACACGTGGTTTACGGTTTTCCACGCTTCTCATCCCTGCCCGTCGGTAAATATACGATTACTGTTGCAATTGTCTAGAGTTTTATTGTAAAGTCATTACATTTAGTATGTAATATGTATTGTTAACCTGTGTTGGCATTTGAAGTCATAGAATTGGTAGCGTTAATGCCTGGAGAACTATATTTAGCCGACTGCTAGCACTTCGACTAGACGTTAACTGTTGTTACTGTTTAAATTAAAGTTACGTAACGGTACAACATGTTTAACCCGCAGATTTAGCTGAGAATTACTTTATTTAATATTGGTGCCCCAGATACTTATATGTACCTTAAAGTACGATGAAAAAAAAACTTTTTTAAATAAAGAGAAAAGTTTAACCCGCTGTTGAGCGTGAAATAACTTCGCCTTTAGCTGTTTAGTAATATTATTGTTATTATAATTTTCTGTTTATGTTTCTATTCTGGATCAAAAACTCGTAGAAATACAATGAAAGCAAGAAATCCAAATAAACATCAGTAAAGAACTTCCCAATGTCAAGGTGCCATATCTAATGTAACTGTGTGTGTGTGAACTAATTTATATGTTACTGTATATATCAAGACCATGTTACAAATGTTTGTTTTATAGTCATGTTTTTTTTTTTTAAGTTTTCAGTAATATTTATTATCTTAATATAAATGTTTCTCTTCAGTTTCAGACATCTTTGACCAGTCCCATAGCAGAACAATGGCAGTTCGTGCAGCATTTGAGAAGAATAATGAAATTGGGTGCTTCGCCAAGCTTACAAACACATATTGCTTGGTAGCGATTGGCGGTTCAGAAAACTTTTACAGGTAAGTCAGAAATTATATTACTGATGATCTCAATGTGGCCAAATATGCATACAGTTTTGGGGAGAAAAAATAAATTAAGAGACCACTGCAAATTTAGCAATTTTCTGGATTTAAAGGGGTAGTTCACCCTAAAATAAAAATTGTCAGTAATCACCCACCTTCATATTGTTCCAATCACGTAAGACTTTTGTTCATCTTCGGAACACGAATTAAGATATTTTTGATTGAATCTGAGAGCTGGAAAAGTGCCTTACCAATGCCGCAAAATGAATGGCTTACCTTTCATACTTTCCCATTAAATGATTGTGAGCGTCATCTCAGTTCTCGCTCATGTGTACTTTGGTATGGCCCCCATGATTGCATACACTTGAAATTAAAGTAATGTTTACTTCAGTAGAGATAAAGCCAATATTACAGATACAAGCTGACCAACATTATTTCTCTTATAATAGCTTTAGATTGGCCCTACCGTGGTTTCCCACGTGCACTTATCTAAAGTAACATTACATTAAAACAGGTAAGACACACCCAGTTTTAGATTGGTCAAGCAGCACTTTTGCTGTTCTAAACGGAAATTCACTTCTTGTCTTTGCGAACCACGTACACCTAGTGACAAATATTAGTCGTAACTTATCTGACGCAAAACTTGCGGTAACTTACAGATCCGTTTAATATGCTTGGGGAAACAATTTCAGAGTCAGTCGGATTAAAATCAAATGTAACCATTTATTATGTCAGGTGAATGTATTATGCCAATTTCATAAATCGGTTCAAAGATAATAAATACAAAAATGCTCTGGAATAAAGAGAGAAGATGCGAACCTGGCCCTATAATACATGATGAGTAGTCTCTTGCATACACTCTGCTTCACAGGCTAATTCGAGTTATATATCGCCCTGAGCCTCTCGTTGCTTTTCTTTAGACAGAAACTTCTTTCACACGGAAACATTTGCGAACAATGGGAATTTGTGTTCTGAGTTTACACCTTTTGGGATCAGGATGCCTTTTTCCTTGAAGACACACCCTCCTCTGTGCACAAGTTATCTCTAAACTCTTAAAAACTTTATTACCTTTTGGATTGCTTCTGTGGAGAATGAGACCTTTGTACTTGTTGCATTGAGACATTTCAAATGATATCAAACATGTATAATACTGTATGATAATTATTCACATAAAATCATATATATTTTTGGGTGAATATCTGGTCATCTCAGTGAGAGAGAGAGACAACATGGGGAAGTTGATTGACTCGGGATGCTAGTTTCTCATGTTCATTTCGAGAAAGGTCCTTTGTTTTCTCGGGGAGTGTTCGTTCCTCAACCAGACTGCTTTCTAATTTCTCAAATCTTGCAATGACTTATTTTTTTGTAAGACTAGTTCTCATTTTTTGCCAATAAATGACTTGACATTTGGATGAAATGTTGTCGATTTATAGAATAGAACAAAATTGTTCATTTGATTCTGAGAAACCTCTAATTTTGCAGTGGTCTTTCCAGAGATGTGCCTTGATAGAGTCGCTTCAGAGTCACTTCTTTTCCGAATGCTTCTTGTTTTTCCCCACAGTGTCTTTGAAGGTGAGCTGTCAGAAACAATACCTGTCGTTCATGCTTCTATAGCAGGATGTCGAATCATTGGCAGAATGTGTGTGGGTAAGAGCATTTATCTAATTCAATTTATCTTATGTTTGTATACATTTCTGCAGGATTAATACCATTTATTTCATATGTTGAGTATAGGGCTGGGTATTGACACAAATTTCACGATTCGATTTCGATTCACAAGCTTGCAATTCGATTCGATTTCGATTCAATATTGATTATTTTGGATATCAGTTACAATAAATGGCAAATTTTCTCAAGGAAATCAAATCTCTTAACTAATGCTTTAAACTATGGGAGTCTAGTTGTAGCCTACTAGGCTTCATTAGCCTAATATGAAGGTAATAATTAACTGTTTTGTAGCTACAAAAACACTTAAATTACACTTATTTTTTTTATAATAAGAAGATTATATGAAATATAAACATTTAAATGGTGGCTGTCATAAACATTTGCCAGATTTATTCAAATATGCATTAAAGGGCACCTATTATGGAAAATTCACTTTAACTTTTTATTTTTTATTTTTTTTGGATGCGCGCAGCCGCAATACAATGATCCATTCATTCAAAAGAAACAGGATGACTAAATGATTCTTGAGATTTAAAAATCGATATAGGTTCGTAAAAATGAGAATCGATTAATATCAAGAAATCGATATTACCCAGCCCTAGTTGAGTAGCCCTCAAACCGTATTCACTTTATAGCCCTTAATCTTGTAATTGTGGACAAATGTGGGCACAGAGGACTCGGGTGTGATCCTAATTTTTATTTATTATAAATATTATATCACTGTCTTCGATAAAGTTTTGTCTTTCCGTTTATGTTTTTATTTTTTTATTTTGGGGGTATTTTTGAGTTTATTCAAAAAGTACCATATTTTCTATGTAAATTATTTCTATGTAAATTAATTACTATGTAGTTTTATAAAATATAATTCCAATAAGTTCTTAGAGCTAAAACCTAAAGATGAAGTGACTTTGCTGTCACCTGGTGTCTTATTTTGGCTTATTTTAGAATGCTCTAAATTACAGTTTTTCCCATTCATTTCTATGGGTGCCCATTTTTGATCCAAATACAAGATTAAGGAGTTTTTTTTTTCACCCACTTAACATTGTAAAATTGAGTCAAAAAATGGTGTGTTCAGGAGGCAAACTTAGGAAAAGTAGCCAAGTCTTGTACCGCTCACATCAAGGGAAGTATTTTTTTAAAATAAATCAAAACTATTTTGTCCACATTAGTCCAGAATACAGTTTTAGGGTTAAAATACAAGAACGCGTGCGTCTGTGAATAATGTAGCCTTTCTCAATTCAATCTAGGTCAGATTAGGTCTTGCTACTTTTGTCTGTCCTCATTCCTGATGTATAATAAATGTTGTGTGTGTGTGTCTGGGGATGTGTGTCTCTTCCACAGGAAATCGTCACGGTCTCTTGGTGCCCAACAACACGACAGATCAAGAGTTACAGCACATTAGGAACTGCCTGCCAGATTCGGTGCGGATTCAGAGAGTCGAAGAGCGTCTTTCTGCGCTGGGGAACGTCATCGCTTGTAACGACTACGTTGCTCTTGTCCATCCTGACCTAGACAGAGTAAGGACATCCCTAATGGCAAACTGTATGAAATCAGAGCTTTCGCCTGATGTCTCAACACTTTGCCACAAAGTTGGTGTTTTTTTGTATTAAGTTTAGGGCATTATTGTCCTCAGGAAACAGAAGAGATTCTTGCAGACACTCTAAAGGTGGAAGTGTTCCGGCAGACGATTGCAGAGCAGGTGCTTGTGGGTAGTTACTGCACCTTCAGTAACCGGGGAGGCCTCGTCCACCCCAAAACCTCCATAGAAGATCAAGATGAACTCTCGTCACTCCTGCAAGTGCCTTTAGTGGTGAGTGACGTCTGTCACATCTCAGAATCAGATTGACTTCTGCACAATTGTTATATATTATATTCAAAATATATGCACAGTAAGAGTTTTTAAATATTCTTATTGACTTGATGAAATTCGTCTGCACAATTGTTAGATGTTATACTCAATACATGCACAAAAGCATGGGGTCGGTAAGAGTTTTTAAATATTCTTATTTAGTAAAGATGCATTAAATTGATCAAAAGTGACAGTAAAGGCATTTAGGATGTTACAAAATATTTCTATTTCAAATAAAGGCTGTTTTTTTTTTAACTTTTCATTCACACAGAACTATATTAAATGGCACAACTGTCGTTTCTTCAGCTTCAAATCAGCATATTAGAATGATTTCTGAAGGATCACGTGACTGAAAATCATGTATTAATGTTTCAATTTTCAACATCATTACATACAACATTTTTATGTAATGACGACATTTAAAATAACATTTTAAAATATGTTAAAATAGTTCAACTTAGTAGTTAGTTAAACTTGTTATGTTTATGATTGTATGATTAAATAAATGCAGCCCTGATGAGCATAATGTTTCAAAAACATTGAAAAAAATTACCAACCCCAAACTTTTGAATAGTAGGTGGTTACTATGATGTGCATCGATAATATTTCCTATGCTTAGCTTTTGTATATCAGCATTTATCTATAAATGTATTTGAAATGACTTTGTAGTCTACTAGGGACACAAGTATTCACTAAATCATCAAACCCTAGATTAAAGTAGCTGTTGTGTTTAGGTGGAAACCCTCATGGCTGTATGCAAGAGACTTGTTAGTTCCTCTACTCTTCTGTTGGCTAATTGATTAACGTGTTGTTTCCTCTTTCAAGGCTGGAACGGTCAATCGTGGTAGTGAGGTGATCGCTGCTGGTATGGTGGTAAACGACTGGTGTGCTTTCTGTGGACTGGACACCACGAGCACTGAGCTGTCCGTCATCGAGAGCGTCTTCAGGTTGAGTGAAACGCAGCCCAGCGCCATCGCAACTACTTTGAGAGACTCGCTCATCGACAGGTATGTGATGACAACTTCATGGGGCATCTCAGTCCAGAGGGAAGTACATATAGGATCAAATATTAACAAAATGGGCTGATTTTAAGCAAAAGACTAAT
Organism: Pimephales promelas; assembly: GCF_988280905.1. NCBI lineage: Eukaryota > Metazoa > Chordata > Actinopteri > Cypriniformes > Leuciscidae > Pimephales > Pimephales promelas. Next base: position 35,384,311 of record NC_142776.1, on the reverse strand, counting down.
ATTTCAAAGTTTGATCTTAGACTAAACCTCATTATTCCTTCTTTTCCAGTCTCACATAAAACTGAAGCGGTTTTGCATATTTGAGAGAGTGGACCTGGAAGTCAATATTAAGATGTTTTGAAGGCTGATTATGTCTCCATTCAGGGAGAAGCGCACTCTTGCCTTCATACCATGAGGAAACATGTTGTCATTGTAATATTCATGTATGAACTGCCTGTCGCACTCATTTTGTAAAATGCCAAAATGAATAACCTTGTTAGATGGCTGCTTTTATCTGAATTAGTCACTTCAAATAAAAGACTATTCTTCAAATGTTGATAAATGTAGAACTTGTTTCCTTACACAATGCAGCATCAATAAAGCTGTGCATGATCAACACAGTAGGTCTCGTATGCAGTCAGACGAACAATAAAAGGCTTTTGACAACATCCTGATGCAATAACTGTTTTATTGAGAGCTCAGAAACGTGCCAGTATGAATAGTGCAGTTCAGCTGAACATGGTCATCTTTAACACGGCTTGATTCTTTGGTATTTTCTGATTTGCATATTTACATTTTAACACATCAAAGCATGTTTAATGTAGAATATGAAAATTGTGATAATAAAAGTGAAAGTGACACCAAATGAATGGAATGTGGCAAAATATGAGCAAAAAAAAAAAACAACAACAGTAAATTGAAAAAATGTCAACCACCTTTCAAAAACATCTTACCAACCCCAAACTTTTGAACAAAGTTTCTAATTCAAACCAAGGCTGCATGTATTTCCTCAAGTTCATTCATTTGAAATAGAACTCTGTTGTAACATTATAAATGCCTTTAGTCACTTTTGACAAGTTAATTGCACTCTCCTGAATACAAGTATTTCTTTCTTTTTCTAAAAAAAGAGGAAAAAATCCTTTGCGACTCCAAACTTTGAAAAGGTTGCGTGTGAAGCATATTTTAAACATGGAAAAAATCATGAAAATAGTAAGAAGGGAAAAAAAGCCCATAAGGCATTTGCTTTTGGTATAGATCATTGTACATGGTTTTTAAAGTTGATCACTAAGGCTACGTTCACACTGCAGGCTGAAACAACCTAATTCCGTTTTTTTTTGCCCCTATGCGACCTGTATCTGATATTTTCATGACAGTCTGAACGACACAGATCCGATCTTTTCAAATCCGACCCAGGCCACTTGGGTATGTGGTCCAAATCCGATATGTATCCGATCTTTTGAAATGCGACTTCAATCTGAACGGCCAGGTCACATATATCCAACACGCACGTCATTGCACGCACCTGTAGCTAGCCAATACACGCTAACTCCAACGCGTTTCTGCTGCAGACGTGTCTCTTCCCCAGTGTTGTGCCTGAACGCGTTCATGTATTTCTGCCTGATGAACATTACTGTGAATACGTTCATTCTGGTGTCTGTGAACGTGCGCTCTCTGTCAGTATAACTTCGTACCGTAGGGTGGCAGATTTCTATAGAGCCTTCCAGGCGAAAACCTCGCTAAAACACATGTAAACATGTCTTAAAATGTAGCGAAAAAACACCCAATCTGGCAACACCAGCCAGCAGTGTCGCACCGCGGCCGCCGGTGACAAAGCAAGGAGCGCCGCGGACACGCACTATCAATTAAACGGGTTTTATGACGAGGTCGGTGAGGATCGGAAAAATCTTACATTTATGTGCAAACTTTGCCCGTCGATAAAATAATTATTGTCTGTCTTTGTATATGGGCTGTGGCAATAATAATAATAAAACAAAAGCTCACAACATATGGAAAAAAAAGAACTATTCCGCAAACAACAAGTGACGTCGTTGACCGTTGATTACTCTTCTGCGCATGCGGGTCACTTCTGGGTCATTTCACGTTCAGATCACAGAACGGCCTGGCAAAAAAATCGGAATTCAGCATTAAGCCCTGCTGTGTGAACGTAGCCTTAACACTGTAGCCAGCATGGTTTTAAATGAACTCAGAACCAGAAATTTAAACTCTGTGTATAAATGTCCATGACGTTAATATTTTATGTTCCAGAATATTTTAAAGGTTTTTCATATCCATGGGAACCCCATGTACAGACAGGCAGTAAATGACCGAAAATGAGAATCATAAAAATTAACAGAAAATAACTAAAAAAATATAACAAGCTTCAATAACATATTTTGACAAAAATAACAAAAAAGTGTATGGATATTGGACTGCAGAAGCTACACAAGCCACATCGATGTGTAAACAGCAGCTATTTGCAACACTATAGTGGGAGATCTGGAAGAATAACACCATAAAAGTCATCTTAAATATTTTTAAGGGTGATGTGTAGACATTCTTACAGGCTGTCTAAATAAAAGTTCTGTCAATTATAGTCTTAAAATGACACATGAAACCCATTTTAAAACATCCCTTTCCTTCTAAATGTAAACGCAAATGTAACGTCCTGCAACCTGCACAGGAATACGAGACCCTTTCCTGAACAACATTCACTTCTCTGATACTGACATACAGCTTTCACCGATTTATACATCAGTTCTGATATAATACTCTAATCTTGATTTGTCAATGCAACAATGATATGTTCAAATCACAAGGATCATTCATTTTCTTCATATGAATTTGTCACTCAGAACTCATCTGTTGATAGGAAGTGTGGTTGGTGAAGTTGCGGAAATAGACGGCAGGGAAGCATTGGCAGCGGTGTTGACCTGATGACCTTCAGGAAGAGGTTTAAGATTGACTGTGAAGTGCTCAGGGTTCAGTTAGTTCTGCTCTTCTTTCAGATCAAACCTGACAGAGGAAGATGATTAGAACTGATTAAATGAACAGTTCATCTAAAAATAAGCATTTCATTATTGAAGAAGTTAAACAAAGGTATCAGAACTAAATAAATATAAACATATCAACAATTGTCGCTTAGTAAAAAATATTACTATTTGTGCATTATCCATCCCAAAACTCACCATTCTGTGACTCCGGAGAGAAAGTCAACGTGTCCCAGGTCTATCTGCACCTACAAGAATAAATCAACAACACATTTAACACTAATATATATCTATAATATATCTAATTTAATCAAAGCATATTTATAAACATTTATAAAAACTATATAGTTTAATATTTAATTTAATAAATATTTTTATTATTAGATTTATTTATTTTCAATTAGACATACATTTATTTAATATATTTTTTAATGAATTTATATAAATTAAATTCTGTATTTGTGGCACAAAGTCATAGGGCACAACAATACATTAAAACAACATATTTTTTACGTTAAATCAAATACCTAAATCAATTATGAAGAATAAATGTATAAAATATATCAAATTAAATATATAATACTATTGTTACGTGTTGGGACGTAAATATTTAAAAAGGTTGAACAAGTGAGTGTGTGAGTGCTTGTTTCTTTGGTGTATGCTCTCTCTCCTTTCCCCTAATTAAGTGTGTACAGGTGCAGCAGTTTTGGAGGGCGGGGCTGGTGGACCGTCTAAGGATAAAAGCTGTGTGGAAGCTTTCGTTCCTCGAGTTCCCTCTCCTGCTTCACGGTGTCGTGGTGTGTGCTCGAAAGAGTGAAATTATACGTGTTATAGCCATCTGGCTGCGTAGTGTTGTTGGTGAAAACTTAGAGTAAGCTGCTTGTGTGCAATAAGGTAATTTTTAGCGGTATAGGAAGGTAAATGTAAACCATTTTCTGTCTAAGACCACTTGAGAGGACAAAGGCCCTTTATTTTTGTTTAACTTTTTTTCTCCTGTTTATTGGCTAGTAGGGAGGTAAGAATTGTACTTTATTTTGTTATTTTCTTAAAACCAGGGAAGGCTTTAAAACGAGTCAGGGGACCTGTTTTGTTTATTGTTTTGTGGCCAATCACGAAAACCCTCTTATTGTAACTTTTGATCTATAATATATCTAATTTAATCAAAGCATATTTATAAACATTTATAAAAACTATATAGTTTAATATTTAATAAATATTTCAATTAGATTCATTTATTTTCAATTAGATATATATTTATTTAATATATTTTTTTAATGAATTTATATAAATTAAATTCTGTATTTGTGGCACAAAGTCATAGGACACAACAATACATTAAAACAATATATTTTTTACGTTAAATCAAATATCTAAATCAATTGTGAAGAATAAATGTATAAAATATATCAAATTAAATGTATAATACTATTTTAAACACATTTCAATATTTATCAAATCAAAATGACATTTTATGTAATTTTATATGTTTTAAAATACATTTATATACATTATATGAAATTAAAATTTGCAGTCATCTGACATGTTAAAAAACTTTTTTATCTTGTTTTACACTGAAAATATCTAAACAAATACATTTCAAAATCTTAGATTTATTTACAAAACAAATGCTACAAAAAAGATGATTTTCCTAAAGTATTTTCTTACCCAATTTCTTGCACATTTATTTTGTTGTCATGATGTTTACATATTTTAAACGGACAATGAGACAAAAATACTGTCTATGGAAACTATGTTTTTTGCATTATATTCCTGTACAGCTGGAGTGAAGCAATGCGGACTGACCTGGCCGACCACATCTTTGTCTCGATTCATGAAGGACGAAGATGCATTTTTCACACAAACGCTGAGCTCTCGTCTCTGAGCCTCCTCTGCACTCATCTCAAACTCAAACCTACAGAACAACATTCCAGATGATGACACACTGGTTCAAGGACTCCTAAAACGCACTTCAAACTACTTCACATCTAAGATAGAACATGCAAACACATTTGAGAACATAAAACCAAAACACTTACACAACAGAATGCTTTAAAGATTGATCAGACACACCATCTTTATAGTATGGAACTAAAGAATGATCATATCTATACACCATGTTATTTAAATGGTAAAAATCAAGCTATTATCATAGTTTGAAGAACAGATTACACTTCACTTAAATGTCGTTCTCTCTTACTCATGAATGACAAAGACACACACACACACACACACACATCTCCAAACCTTTCATTGAACTCTGGGTTCAGGCTTTTCTTCTTCACACTCGTCTTTCTTTTCGTGGCCTTGCTTTTATCCGGCAGCAGAATGAGGGAGACGTAGGTGTCTAAACTGTCCTTCGATGATGTAACCAGACCCCTGAAAACACACAAACAGAGCGTCCTCACTTTACCTCAAGCTTTAGACTTTCACAAGCAACTTATAAACTTGAAAATACATTTCTTGGTTGCTCAAACAGGTTAATAATCATGCCAACACCATCCACCATACAATATAAGCACGACTACAATCCACAAGTAAGCAGACCTGCATGCATGGACGGTCACTGTGAGCTGTTTCTGGAAGGACAGGGAGATTTTGATCTGTCCAGTGGTGGCCATCTGCTTATTACTCAAAACTGGACCTGAACCCATGGCTACTAAGGCCGCCATTTGTGAATCCAAAATCTGGATAAAACAGAACATGTGGGTTTATACGTTGAGCTATTGTGTTCATGTACTCCCTGAGAAGTTTAAAAAACATCGAAGATAACGTTGTCTAACCTTCAGCTGTGCCCTGAGGAGAACCTGGCTCTGTGGTAAAGCTCCATCCAGATCCAGCCATTGGTCCATCAGTAGATCTGCTTTTGAAAGCAGCTCTCTGATTGGTAGAATTAACGAGCCGCTGGGTTGGTCAAAGGCACTTGAGAACTGCATAAAATGACAATAAATAAATAGTGAGTATGAAATCATCATAATTTGTGGTCTGAAACAAAAAAAGCAAACACCGTTAAAAACTAGTTAAAATCACTATGCACTTCATTAGGCAACACAACTGATTGTTGTATTCTTCTTTTTGCCATGAGGGGCGCTAGAGCTGCATTTACAAAAAACTATGTTCTTCTAGACAGATTTCTTTTTCATGTCAACTACTGTCATGCTGAGCAAGTTAGTTATTTACAGTAAGTGAAACTGTTCATCTATTTTGAGCATGTTCTTGTTTTTTGTGGAATATTGCCGTATTTAAAATAAACTTTATCCGTGAACATAATTTTTTAATTCATGTGCTCTCAAAATCTTTAATGAGAATAATTTCTCCTCTTGCAGCAACAACTCTTCTCTTTGATGACGTGTTTATTGGCAAGAGGGCGGGGCAAGCTGTCACTCACATGAGATCCACCAATAGCAAACCACAACCATCCAATCAAGCACTCAGATATACATCACAAAAGGGAAGACGATCACAACTTTGATTTGTTTTGATCTTCTTGAAACTCTGGATTCCGATAGAGGGCCTTGGGACTTAGACCTGAGTGCAAAAATGGAGGCTCTAGACCCTTCCAGAGCTGGGATATTGAGATCCGATGTAGCATTTAGGCCATTATAAATATCTCAATATCTCAGCTCTGGGAGGGTCTACAGCCTCCATTTTTGCACTCAGGTCTAAGTCTCATGGCCCTCTATCATAATCCAGAGTTTTGAGAAGATTGGAGAACCTTAATTTTTCGCCCGAAAAAAAAAAACCGAAAGGGGTACCACTGTCGTTTTTTTTTTTCCGCTCGAATTTTTGAGTTTCGATATCTCAGCTCTGGAAGGGTCTAGAGCTTCCATTTTTGCAGTCAGGTCTAAGTCTCATGGCCCTCTATCAGAATCCAGAGTTTTGAGAAGATTGGAGAAACTTAATTTTTTCGCCCGAAAAAAAAAAAACGTAAGGGGTACCACTGTCGTTTTTTTTTCAGGTCGAATTTTTGAGTTTCAATATCTCAGCACTGGAAGGGGCTAGAGCCTCCATTTTTGCACTCAGGTCTAAGTCCCATGGCCCTCTATCAGAATCCAGAGTTTTGGGAAGATTGGAGAAACGTAATTTTTCGCCCAAAAAAAAAAACGTAAGGGGTACCACTGTCGTTTTTTTTTTGGGCCGAATTTTTGAGTTTCGATATCTCAGCTCTGGAAGGGGCTAGAGCCTCCATTTTTGCACTTAGGTCTAAGTCTCATGGCCCTCTATCAGAATCCAGAGTTTTGGGAAGATTGGAGAAACTTAATTTTTCGCCCGTAAAAAAAAACGTAAGGGGTACCACTGTCGTTTTTTTTTCGGGCCGAATTTTTGAGTTTCGATATCTCAGCTCTGGAAGGGGCTAGAGCCTCCATTTTTGCACTCAGGTCAAAGTCTTGTGGCCCTCTATCAGAATCCACAGTTTTGGGAAGATTGGAGAAACTTAATTTTTCGCCCGTAAAAAAAAACGTAAGGGGTACCACTGTCGGTTTTTTTTCGAGCCGAATTTTTGAGTTTCGATATCTCAGCTCTGGAAGGGGCTAGAGCCTCCATTTTTGCACTCAGGTCAAAGTCTTGTGGCCCTCTATCAGAATCCAGAGTTTTGGGAAGATTGGAGAAACTTAATTTTTCGCCCGTAAAAAAAAACGTAAGGGGTACCACTGTCGTTTTTTTTTTCGGGCCGAATTTTTGAGTTTCGATATCTCAGCTCTGGAAGGGGCTAGAGCCTCCATTTTTGCACTCAGGTCTAAGTCTCTTGGCCCTCTATCAGAATCCAGAGTTTTGGGAAGATTGGAGAAACTTAATTTTTCGCCCGAAAAAAAAAACGTAAGGGGTACCACTGTCGTTTTTTTTTTTCGGGCCGAATTTTTGAGTTTCGATATCTCAGCTCTGGAAGGGGCTAGAGCCTCCATTTTTGCACTCAGGTCAAAGTCTCGCGCCCCTCTATCAGAATCCAGAGTTTTGAGAAGATTGGAGAAACTTTATTTTTCGCCCGAAAATGAAAAAAAACGAAAGGGGTAACACTGTCGTTTTTTTTTCGGGTCGAAATTTTGAATTTCGATATCTCAGCTCTGGAAGGGTCTAGAGCATCCATTTTTGCACTCAGGTCAAAGTCTTGTGGCCCTCTATCAGAATCCAGAGTTTTGGGAAGATTGGAGAAACTTAATTTTTCACCCAAAAAAAAAAAACGTAAGTGGTACCACTGTCGTTTTTTTTTCGGGCCGAATTTTTGAGTTTCGATATCTCAGCTCTGGAAGGGGCTAGAGCCTCCATTTTTGCACTCAGGTCAAAGTCTCGCGTCCCTCTATCAGAATCCAGAGTTTTGAGAAGATTGGAGAAACTTTATTTTTCGCCCGAAAATGAAAAAAAACGAAAGGGGTAACACTGTCGTTTTTTTTTCGGGTCGAAATTTTGAATTTCGATATCTCAGCTCTGGAAGGGTCTAGAGCCTCCATTTTTGCACTCAGGTCAAAGTCTCGTGGCCCTCTATCATAATCCAGAGTTTTGAGAAGATTGGAGAAACTTAATTTTTCGCCCAAAAATGAAAAAAAAACGAAAGGGGTAACACTGTCGTTTTTTTTTTCGGGTCGAAATTTTGAATTTCGATATCTCAGCTCTGGAAGGGTCTAGATCCTCCATTTTTGCACTCAGGTCAAAGTCTCGCGCCCCTCTATCAGAATCCAGAGTTTTGAGAAGATTGGAGAAACTTCATTTTTCGCCCGAAAATGAAAAAAAAACGAAAGGGGTAACACTGTCGTTTTTTTTTCGGGTCGAAATTTTTAATTTCGATATCTCAGCTCTGGAAGGGTCTAGAGCCTCCATTTTTGCACTCAGGTCAAAGTCTCGCGCCCCTCTATCAGAATCCAGAGTTTTGAGAAGATTGGAGAAACTTCATTTTTCACCCGAAAATGAAAAAAAAACGAAAGGGGTAACACTGTCGTTTTTTTTTCGGGTCGAAATTTTGAATTTCGATATCTCAGCTCTGGAAGGGTCTAGAGCCTCCATTTTTGCACTCAGGTCAAAGTCTCGCGCCCCTCTATCAGAATCCAGAGTTTTGAGAAGATTGGAGAAACTTCATTTTTCGCCCGAAAATGAAAAAAAAAAACGAAAGGGGTAAACCACTGTCGTTTTTTTTTCGGGTCGAAATTTTGAATTTCGATATCTCAGCTCTGGAAGGGTCTAGAGCCTCCATTTTTGCACTGAAGTCAAAGTCTCGCCTCCCTCTATCAGAATCCAGAGTTTTGAGAAGATTGGAGAAACTTCATTTTTCGCCCGAAAATGAAAAAAAAAACGAAAGGGGTAACACTGTCGTTTTTTTTTCGGGTCGAAATTTTGAATTTCGATATCTCAGCTCTGGAAGGGTCTAGAGCCTCCATTTTTGCACTCAGGTCAAAGTCTCGCGCCCCTCTATCAGAATCCAGAGTTTTGAGAAGATTGGAGAAACTTCATTTTTCGCCCGAAAATGAAAAAAAAAAACGAAAGGGGTAACACTGTCGTTTTTTTTTTCGGGTCGAAATTTTGAATTTCGATATCTCAGCTCTGGAAGGGTCTAGATCATCCATTTTTGCACTCAGGTCAAAGTCTCGTGGCCCTCTATCATAATCCAGAGTTTTGAGAAGATTGGAGAAACTTAATTTTTCGCCCAAAAATGAAAAAAAAAAACGAAAGGGGTAACACTGTCGTTTTTTTTTCCGGGTCGAAATTTTGAATTTCCATATCTCAGCTCTGGAAGGGTCTAGATCCTCCATTTTTGCACTCAGGTCAAAGTCTCGCGGCCCTCTATCAGAATCCAGAGTTTTGAGAAGATTGGAGAAACTTCATTTTTCGCCCGAAAATGAAAAAAAAACGAAAGGGGTAACACTGTCGTTTTTTTTTCGGGTCGAAATTTTGAATTTCGATATCTCAGCTCTGGAAGGGTCTAGAGCCTCAATTTTTGCACTCAGGTCAAAGTCTCGCGCCCCTCTATCAGAATCCAGAGTTTTGAGAAGATTGGAGAAACTTCATTTTTCACCCGAAAATGAAAAAAAACGAAAGGGGTAACACTGTCGTTTTTTTTTTCGGGTCGAAATTTTGAATTTCGATATCTCAGCTCTGGTAGGGTCTAGAGCCTCCATTTTTGCACTCAGGTCAAAGTCTCGCGGCCCTCTATCATAATCCAGAGTTTTGAGAAGATTGGAGAAACTTCATTTTTCGCCCGAAAATGAAAAAAAACGAAAGGGGTAACACTGTCGTTTTTTTTTTCGGGTCGAAATTTTGAATTTCGATATCTCAGCTCTGGGAGGGTCTAGAGCCTCCATTTTTGCACTCAGGTCAAAGTCTCGTGGCCGTCTATCATAATCCAGAGCTTTGAGAAGATTGGAGAAACTTCATTTTTCGCCCAAAAATGAAAAAAAACGAAAGGGGTAACACTGTCGTTTTTTTTTTCGGGTCGAAATTTTGAATTTCGATATCTCAGCTCTGGGAGGGTCTAGAGCCTCCATTTTTGCACTCAGGTCAAAGTCTCGTGCCCCTCTATCAGAATCCAGAGTTTTGAGAAGATTGGAGAAACTTCATTTTTCGCCCGAAAATGAAAAAAAACGAAAGGGGTAACACTGTCGTTTTTTTTTCGGGTCGAAATTTTGAATTTCGATATCTCAGCTCTGGAAGGGTCTAGAGCCTCCATTTTTGCACTCAGGTCAAAGTCTCGCGCCCCTCTATCAGAATCCAGAGTTTTGAGAAGATTGGAGAAACTTCATTTTTCGCCCGAAAATGAAAAAAAAACGAAAGGGGTAACACTGTCGGTTTTTTTTCGGGTCGAAATTTTGAATTTCGATATCTCAGCTCTGGGAGGGTCTAGAGCCTCCATTTTTGCACTCAGGTCAAAGTCTCGCACCCCTCTATCAGAATCCAGAGCTTTGAGAAGATTGGAGAAACTTCATTTTTCGCCCGAAAATGAAAAAAAACGAAAGGGGTAACACTGTCGTTTTTTTTTCGGGTCGAAATTTTGAATTTCGATATCTCAGCTCTGGGAGGGTCTAGATCCTCCATTTTTGCACTCAGGTCAAAGTCTCGCGCCCCTCTATCAAAATCCAGAGTTTTGAGAAGATTGGAGAAACTTCATTTTTCGCCCGAAAATGAAAAAAACCGAAAGGGGTAACACTGTCGTTTTTTTTTTTCGGGTCGAAATTTTGAATTTCGATATCTCAGCTCTGGGAGGGTCTAGAGCCTCCATTTTTGCACTCAGGTCAAAGTCTCACAGCCCTCTATCAGAATCCAGAGTTTTGAGAAGATTGGAGAAACTTCATTTTTCGCCCGAAAATGAAAAAAAAAACGAAAGGGGTAACACTATCGTTTTTTTTTCGGGTCGAAATTTTGAATTTCGATATCTCAGCTCTGGGAGGGTCTAGAGCCTCCATTTTTGCACTCAGGTCAAAGTCTTGTGGCCCTCTATCAGAATCCACAGTTTTGGGAAGATTGGAGAAACTTAATTTTTCGCCCGTAAAAAAAAACGTAAGGGGTACCACTGTCGTTTTTTTTTCGGGCCGAATTTTTTTGAGTTTCGATATCTCAGCTCTGGAAGGGGCTAGAGCCTCCATTTTTGCACTCAGGTCAAAGTCTTGTGGCCCTCTATCAGAATCCAGAGTTTTGGGAAGATTGGAGAAACTTAATTTTTCGCCCGTAAAAAAAAACGTAAGGGGTACCACTGTCGTTTTTTTTTCGGGCCGAATTTTTGAGTTTCGATATCTCAGCTCTGGAAGGGGCTAGAGCCTCCATTTTTGCACTCAGGTCTAAGTCTCTTGGCCCTCTATCAGAATCCAGAGTTTTGGGAAGATTGGAGAAACTTAATTTTTCGCCCGAAAAAAAAAAACGTAAGGGGTACCACTGTCGTTTTTTTTTCGGGCCGAATTTTTGAGTTTCGATATCTCAGCTCTGGAAGGGGCTAGAGCCTCCATTTTTGCACTCAGGTCAAAGTCTCGCGCCCCTCTATCAGAATCCAGAGTTTTGAGAAGATTGGAGAAACTTTATTTTTCGCCCGAAAATGAAAAAAAACGAAAGGGGTAACACTGTCGTTTTTTTTTCGGGTCGAAATTTTGAATTTCGATATCTCAGCTCTGGAAGGGTCTAGAGCATCCATTTTTGCACTCAGGTCAAAGTCTTGTGGCCCTCTATCAGAATCCAGAGTTTTGGGAAGATTGGAGAAACTTAATTTTTCACCCAAAAAAAAAAAAACGTAAGGGGTACCACTGTCGTTTTTTTTTTCGGGCCGAATTTTTGAGTTTCGATATCTCAGCTCTGGAAGGGGCAAGAGCCTCCATTTTTGCACTCAGGTCAAAGTCTCGCGCCCCTCTATCAGAATCCAGAGTTTTGAGAAGATTGGAGAAACTTTATTTTTCGCCCGAAAATGAAAAAAAACGAAAGGGGTAACACTGTCGTTTTTTTTTCGGGTCGAAATTTTGAATTTCGATATCTCAGCTCTGGAAGGGTCTAGAGCCTCCATTTTTGCACTCAGGTCAAAGTCTCGCGCCCCTCTATCAGAATCCAGAGTTTTGAGAAGATTGGAGAAACTTCATTTTTCGCCCGAAAATGAAAAAAAACGAAAGGGGTAACACTGTCGTTTTTTTTTTCGGGTCGAAATTTTGAATTTCGATATCTCCGCTCTTGAAGGGTCTAGAGCCTCCATTTTTGCACTCAGGTCAAAGTCTCGCGGCCCTCTATCATAATCCAGAGTTTTGAGAAGATTGGAGAAACTTCATTTTTCGCCCGAAAATGAAAAAAAACGAAAGGGGTAACACTGTCGTTTTTTTTTCGGGTCGAAATTTTGAATTTCGATATCTCAGCTCTGGAAGGGTCTAGAGCCTCCATTTTTGCACTCAGGTCAAAGTCTCGTGGCCGTCTATCATAATCCAGAGCTTTGAGAAGATTGGAGAAACGTAATTTTTCGCCCGAAAATGAAAAAAAACGAAAGGGGTAACACTGTCGTTTTTTTTTCGGGTCGAAATTTTGAATTTCGATATCTCAGCTCTGGGAGGGTCTAGAGCCTCCATTTTTGCACTCAGGTCAAAGTCTCGCGGCCCTCTATCATAATCCAGAGTTTTGAGAAGATTGGAGAAACTTCATTTTTCGCCCGAAAATGAAAAAAAACGAAAGGGGTAACACTGTCGTTTTTTTTTCGGGTCGAAATTTTGAATTTCGATATCTCAGCTCTGGAAGGGTCTAGAGCCTCCATTTTTGCACTCAGGTCAAAGTCTCGCGCCCCTCTATCAGAATCCAGAGTTTTGAGAAGATTGGAGAAACTTCATTTTTTCGCCCGAAAATGAAAAAAAAACGAAAGGGGTAACACTGTCGTTTTTTTTCGGGTCGAAATTTTGAATTTCGATATCTCAGCTCTGGAAGGGTCTAGAGCCTCCATTTTTGCACTCAGGTCAAAGTCTCGCGCCCCTCTATCAGAATCCAGAGTTTTGAGAAGATTGGAGAAACTTCATTTTTCGCCCGAAAATGAAAAAAAAACGAAAGGGGTAACACTGTCGTTTTTTTTTCGGGTCGAAATTTTGAATTTCGATATCTCAGCTCTGGGAGGGTCTAGAGCCTCCATTTTTGCACTCAGGTCAAAGTCTCGCGCCCCTCTATCAGAATCCAGAGCTTTGAGAAGATTGGAGAAACTTCATTTTTCGCCCGAAAATGAAAAAAAACGAAAGGGGTAACACTGTCGTTTTTTTTTCGGGTCGAAATTTTGAATTTCGATATCTCAGCTCTGGAAGGGTCTAGAGCCTCCATTTTTGCACTCAGGTCAAAGTCTCGCGCCCCTCTATCAGAATCCAGAGTTTTGAGAAGATTGGAGAAACTTCATTTTTCGCCCGAAAATGAAAAAAATTGAAAGGGGTAACACTGTCGTTTTTTTTTCGGGTCGAAATTTTGAATTTCGATATCTCAGCTCTGGAAGGGTCTAGAGCCTCCATTTTTGCACTCAGGTCAAAGTCTCGTGGCCGTCTATCATAATCCAGAGCTTTGAGAAGATTGGAGAAACGTATTTTTTCGCCCGAAAATGAAAAAAAACGAAAGGGGTAACAATGTCGTTTTTTTTTTTCGGGTCGAAATTTTGAATTTCGATATCTCAGCTCTGGAAGGGTCTAGAGCCTCCATTTTTGCACTCAGGTCAAAGTCTCGCGCCCCTCTATCAGAATCCAGAGTTTTGAGAAGATTGGAGAAACTTCATTTTTCGCCCGAATATGAAAAAAAACGAAAGGGGTAACACTGTCGTTTTTTTTTTCGGGTCGAAATTTTGAATTTCGATATCTCAGCTCTGGAAGGGTCTAGATCCTCCATTTTTGCACTCAGGTCAAAGTCTCGCGCCCCTCTATCAGAATCCAGAGTTTTGAGAAGATTGGAGAAACTTCATTTTTCGCCCGAAAATGAAAAAAAACGAAAGGGGTAACACTGTCGTTTTTTTTTCGGGTCGAAATTTTGAATTTCGATATCTCAGCTCTGGGAGGGTCTAGAGCCTCCATTTTTGCACTAAGGTCAAAGTCTCACAGCCCTCTATCAGAATCCAGAGTTTTGAGAAGATTGGAGAAGCTTCATTTTTTCGCCCGAAAATGAAAAAAAACGAAAGGGGTAACACTGTCGTTTTTTTTTTCGGGTTGAAATTTTGAATTTCGATATCTCAGCTCTGGAAGGGTCTAGAGCCTCCATTTTTGCACTCAGGTCAAAGTCTCGCGCCCCTCTATCAGAATCCAGAGTTTTGAGAAGATTGGAGAAACTTCATTTTTCGCCCGAAAATGAAAAAAAAACGAAAGGGGTAAGTAACACTGTCGTTTTTTTTTCGGGTCGAAATTTTGAATTTCGATATCTCAGCTCTGGGAGGGTCTAGAGCAGGGGTCCTTAACTAAATTGGCAAGAGGTCCACTAACCCAATGAGCCCAGTAAACGAGGGTCCGGACATGCAAAAACACCCGGCAAAATAAGTTCTTTCATTTTATTAAATTGTAACCATGTCAACAAATTGACAAAATCTTTGACAATAAAATCTTTATCTTTAAATGTATTCAACTGATTTTGTTGAAATTCATTCAAGTATTATTTCATTTTAGTGCAAATATTCAAACGTCAAACTTTTCATCATAAATAACAGCAACAGGAAGCATAATTTTTATTGGCAGATAATTTTCATTGAAAGTTGTGTGTCTTGTCTCGAAATGCCGCTTGATGTTTCCACTTATAACAACAGCAACAGACTCCGAACAAATAAGACACATGGGCCTCGTAGAGCTGTAAAAATGAACGCGTACACTTCAGTCCACTCATCTCGAAAGATGCGGTTTTCAGAGTCCACTTTTCTCATTTGACAAAGCCATAATAATCAATTCACAAATATCATAGTAATGTGTGTACAAGCCAAAGTTTGTGATCTCTCCAGAACCCGGCTCTTGCAAAGGACCTGACACACATAGCTGCCCGCGCGCACGCCTGTTCAAAAATTACTTTCGGTAAAAAATAATTTTATTTTTTTTCATAAACTTTTTAATAAAAATGTTTAGAGGTCCGGATAAAAAGGTATTGGGGTCCGGACCTGGACCCCGGTCCGCCAGTTGGGGACCCCTGGTCTAGAGCCTCCATTTTTGCACTCAGGTCAAAGTCTCGCGCCCCTCTATCAGAATCCAGAGCTTTGAGAAGATTGGAGAAACTTCATTTTTCGCCCGAAAATGAAAAAAAACAAAAGGGGTAACACTGTCGTTTTTTTTTCGGGTCGAAATTTTGAATTTCGATATCTCAGCTCTGGAAGGGTCTAGAGCCTCCATTTTTGCACTCAGGTCAAAGTCTCGCGCCCCTCTATCAGAATCCAGAGTTTTGAGAAGATTGGAGAAACTTCATTTTTCGCCCGAAAATGAAAAAAAACAAAGGGGTAACACTGTCGTTTTTTTTTCGGGTCGAAATTTTGACTTTCGATATCTCAGCTCTGGAAGGGTCTAGAGCCTCCATTTTTGCAGTCAGGTCAAAGTCTCGTGGCCGTCTATCATAATCCAGAGCTTTGAGAAGATTGGAGAAACGTAATTTTTCGCCCGAAAATGAAAAAAAACGAAAGGGGTAACACTGTCGTTTTTTTTTTTCGGGTCAAAATTTTGAATTTCGATATCTCAGCTCTGGAAGGGTCTAGAGCCTCCATTTTTGCACTCAGGTCAAAGTCTCGCGCCCCTCTATCAGAATCCAGAGTTTTGAGAAGATTGGAGAAACTTCATTTTTCGCCCGAAAATGAAAAAAAATGAAAGGGGTAACACTGTCGTTTTTTTTCTGGGTCGAAATTTTGAATTTCGATATCTCAGCTCTGGAAGGGTCTAGATCCTCTATTTTTGCACTCAAGTCAAAGTCTCGCCTCCCTCTATCAGAATCCAGAGTTTTGAGAAGATTGGAGAAACGTCATTTTTCGCCTGAAAATGAAAAAAAACGAAAGGGGTAACACTGTCGTTTTTTTTTCGGGTCGAAATTTTGAATTTCGATATCTCAGCTCTGGAAGGGTCTAGAGCCTCCATTTTTGCACTCAGGTCAAAGTCTCGCGCCCCTCTATCAGAATCCAGAGTTTTGAGAAGATTGGAGAAACTTCATTTTTCGCCCGAAAATGAAAAAAAACGAAAGGGGTAACACTGTCGTTTTTTTTTTTCGGGTCGAAATTTTGAATTTCGATATCTCAGCTCTGGAAGGGTCTAGAGCCTCCATTTTTGCACTCAGGTCAAAGTCTCGCGCCCCTCTATCAGAATCCAGAGTTTTGAGAAGATTGGAGAAACTTCATTTTTCGCCCGAAAATGAAAAAAAATGAAAGAGGTAACACTGTCGTTTTTTTTCCGGGTCGAAATTTTGAATTTCGATATCTCAGCTCTGGGAGGGTCTAGAGACTCCATTTTTGCACTCAGGTCAAAGTCTCGCGGCCCTCTATCATAATCCAGAGTTTTGAGAAGATTGGAGAAACTTCATTTTTCGCCCGAAAATGAAAAAAAACGAAAGGGGTAACACTGTCGTTTTTTTTTCGGGTCGAAATTTTGAATTTCGATATCTCAGCTCTGGAAGGGTCTAGAGCCTCCATTTTTGCACTCAGGTCAAAGTCTCGCGCCCCTCTATCAGAATCCAGAGTTTTGAGAAGATTGGAGAAACTTCATTTTTTCGCCCGAAAATGAAAAAAAAACGAAAGGGGTAACACTGTCGTTTTTTTTCGGGTCGAAATTTTGAATTTCGATGTCTCAGCTCTGGAAGGGTCTAGAGCCTCCATTTTTGCACTCAGGTCAAAGTCTCGCGCCCCTCTATCAGAATCCAGAGTTTTGAGAAGATTGGAGAAACTTCATTTTTCGCCCGAAAATGAAAAAAAAAACGAAAGGGGTAACACTGTCGTTTTTTTTTTCGGGTCAAAATTTTGAATTTCGATATCTCAGCTCTGGGAGGGTCTAGAGCCTCCATTTTTGCACTCAGGTCAAAGTCTCGCGCCCCTCTATCAGAATCCAGAGTTTTGAGAAGATTGGAGAAACTTCATTTTTCGCCCGAAAATGAAAAAAAACGAAAGGGGTAACACTGTCGTTTTTTTTTCGGGTCGAAATTTTGAATTTCGATATCTCAGCTCTGGGAGGGTCTAGAGCCTCCATTTTTGCACTCAGGTCAAAGTCTCGTGGCCGTCTATCATAATCCAGAGCTTTGAGAAGATTGGAGAAACTTCATTTTTCGCCCGAAAATGAAAAAATAAACGAAAGGGGTAACACTGTCGTTTTTTTTTCGGGTCGAAATTTTGAATTTCGATATCTCAGCTCTGGGAGGGTCTAGAGCCTCCATTTTTGCACTCAGGTCAAAGTCTCGTGGCCCTCTATCATAATCCAGAGTTTTGAGAAGATTGGAGAAACTTCATTTTTCGCCCGAAAATGAAAAAAAACGAAAGGGGTAACACTGTCGTTTTTTTTTCGGGTCGAAATTTTGAATTTCGATATCTCAGCTCTGGGAGGGTCTAGAGCCTCCATTTTTGCACTAAGGTCAAAGTCTCACAGCCCTCTATCAGAATCCAGAGTTTTGAGAAGATTGGAGAAGCTTCATTTTTCGCCCGAAAATAAAAAAAAACGAAAGGGGTAACACTGTCGTTTTTTTTTTCGGGTCGAAATTTTGAATTTCGATATCTCAGCTCTGGAAGGGTCTAGAGCCTCCATTTTTGCACTCAGGTCAAAGTCTCGCGCCCCTCTATCAGAATCCAGAGTTTTGAGAAGATTGGAGAAACTTAATTTTTCGCCCAAAAATGAAAAAAAACGAAAGGGGTAACACTGTCGTTTTTTTTTCGGGTCGAAATTTTGAATTTCGATATCTCAGCTCTGGAAGGGTCTAGAGCCTCCATTTTTGCACTCAGGTCAAAGTCTCGTGGCCGTCTATCATAATCCAGAGCTTTGAGAAGATTGGAGAAACGTAATTTTTCGCCCGAAAATGAAAAAAAAACGAAAGGGGTAACACTGTCGTTTTTTTTTTCGGGTCGAAATTTTGAATTTCGATATCTCAGCTCTGGAAGGGTCTAGAGCCTCCATTTTTGCACTCAGGTCAAAGTCTCGCGCCCCTCTATCAGAATCCAGAGTTTTGAGAAGATTGGAGAAACTTCATTTTTCGCCCGAAAATGAAAAAAAACGAAAGGGGTAACACTGTCGTTTTTTTTCGGGTCGAAATTTTGAATTTCGATATCTCAGCTCTGGAAGGGTCTAGAGCCTCCATTTTTGCACTCAGGTCAAAGTCTCGCGCCCCTCTATCAGAATCCAGAGTTTTGAGAAGATTGGAGAAACTTCATTTTTCGCCCGAAAATGAAAAAAAAAACGAAAGGGGTAACACTGTCGTTTTTTTTTCCGGGTCGAAATTTTGAATTTCGATATCTCAACTCTGGAAGGGTCTAGATCCTCCATTTTTGCACTCAAGTCAAAGTCTCGCCTCCCTCTATCAGAATCCAGAGTTTTGAGAAGATTGGAGAAACTTCATTTTTCGCCCGAAAATGAAAAAAAACGAAAGGGGTAACACTGTCGTTTTTTTTTCGGGTCGAAATTTTGAATTTCGATATCTCAGCTCTGGGAGGGTCTAGAGCCTCCATTTTTGCACTCAGGTCAAAGTCTCGTGGTCGTCTATCATAATCCAGAGCTTTGAGAAGATTGGAGAAACGTAATTTTTCGCCCGAAAATGAAAAAAAACGAAAGGGGTAACACTGTCGTTTTTTTTTTCGGGTCGAAATTTTGAATTTCGATATCTCAGCTCTGGAAGGGTCTAGAGCCTCCATTTTTGCACTCAGGTCAAAGTCTCGCGCCCCTCTATCAGAATCCAGAGTTTTGAGAAGATTGGAGAAACTTCATTTTTCGCCCGAAAATGAAAAAAAACGAAAGGGGTAACACTGTCGTTTTTTTTTCGGGTCGAAATTTTGAATTTCGATATCTCAGCTCTGGAAGGGTCTAGAGCCTCCATTTTTGCACTCAGGTCAAAGTCTCGCGCCCCTCTATCAGAATCCAGAGTTTTGAGAAGATTGGAGAAACTTCATTTTTCGCCCGAAAATGAAAAAAAAACGAAAGGGGTAACACTGTCGTTTTTTTTCCGGGTCGAAATTTTGAATTTCGATATCTCAGCTCTGGAAGGGTCTAGATCCTCTATTTTTGCACTCAAGTCAAAGTCTCGCCTCCCTCTATCAGAATCCAGAGTTTTGAGAAGATTGGAGAAACGTCATTTTTCGCCCGAAAATGAAAAAAAACGAAAGGGGTAACACTGTCGTTTTTTTTTTCGGGTCGAATTTTTGAATTTCGATATCTCAGCTCTGGAAGGGTCTAGAGCCTCCATTTTTGCACTCAGGTCAAAGTCTCGCGCCCCTCTATCAGAATCCAGAGTTTTGAGAAGATTGGAGAAACTTCATTTTTCGCCCGAAAATGAAAAAAACGAAAGGGGTAACACTGTCGTTTTTTTTTCGGGTCGAAATTTTGAATTTCGATATCTCAGCTCTGGAAGGGTCTAGAGCCTCCATTTTTGCACTCAGGTCAAAGTCTCGCGCCCCTCTATCAGAATCCAGAGTTTTGAGAAGATTGGAGAAACTTCATTTTTCGCCCGAAAATGAAAAAAAACGAAAGGGGTAACACTGTCGTTTTTTTTTCGGGTCGAAATTTTGAATTTCGATATCTCAGCTCTGGGAGGGTCTAGAGACTCCATTTTTGCACTCAGGTCAAAGTCTCGCGGCCCTCTATCATAATCCAGAGTTTTGAGAAGATTGGAGAAACTTCATTTTTCGCCCGAAAATGAAAAAAAACGAAAGGGGTAACACTGTCGTTTTTTTTCGGGTCGAAATTTTGAATTTCGATATCTCAGCTCTGGAAGGGTCTAGAGCCTCCATTTTTGCACTCAGGTCAAAGTCTCGCGCCCCTCTATCAGAATCCAGAGTTTTGAGAAGATTGGAGAAACTTCATTTTTCGCCCGAAAATGAAAAAAAAAACGAAAGGGGTAACACTGTCGTTTTTTTTTCGGGTCAAAATTTTGAATTTCGATATCTCAGCTCTGGGAGGGTCTAGAGCCTCCATTTTTGCACTCAGGTCAAAGTCTCGCGCCCCTCTATCAGAATCCAGAGTTTTGAGAAGATTGGAGAAACTTCATTTTTCGCCCGAAAATGAAAAAAAACGAAAGGGGTAACACTGTCGTTTTTTTTTCGGGTCGAAATTTTGAATTTCGATATCTCAGCTCTGGAAGGGTCTAGAGCCTCCATTTTTGCACTCAGGTCAAAGTCTCGTGGCCGTCTATCATAATCCAGAGCTTTGAGAAGATTGGAGAAACTTCATTTTTCGCCCGAAAATGAAAAAATAAACGAAAGGGGTAACACTGTCGTTTTTTTTTCGGGTCGAAATTTTGAATTTCGATATCTCAGCTCTGGGAGGGTCTAGAGCCTCCATTTTTGCACTCAGGTCAAAGTCTCGTGGCCCTCTATCATAATCCAGAGTTTTGAGAAGATTGGAGAAACTTCATTTTTCGCCCGAAAATGAAAAAAAACGAAAGGGGTAACACTGTCGTTTTTTTTTTCGGGTCGAAATTTTGAATTTCGATATCTCAGCTCTGGAAGGGTCTAGATCCTCCATTTTTGCACTCAGGTCAAAGTCTCGCGCCCCTCTATCAGAATTCAGAGTTTTGAGAAGATTGGAGAAACTTCATTTTTCGCCCGAAAATGAAAAAAAACGAAAGGGGTAACACTGTCGTTTTTTTTTCGGGTCGAAATTTTGAATTTCGATATCTCAGCTCTGGGAGGGTCTAGAGCCTCCATTTTTGCACTAAGGTCAAAGTCTCACAGCCCTCTATCAGAATCCAGAGTTTTGAGAAGATTGGAGAAGCTTCATTTTTCGCCCGAAAATAAAAAAAAACGAAAGGGGTAACACTGTCGTTTTTTTTTTCGGGTCGAAATTTTGAATTTCGATATCTCAGCTCTGGAAGGGTCTAGAGCCTCCATTTTTGCACTCAGGTCAAAGTCTCGCGCCCCTCTATCAGAATCCAGAGTTTTGAGAAGATTGGAGAAACTTAATTTTTCGCCCAAAAATGAAAAAAAACAAAAGGGGTAACACTGTCGTTTTTTTTTTCGGGTCGAAATTTTGAATTTCGATATCTCAGCTCTGGAAGGGTCTAGAGCCTCCATTTTTGCACTCAGGTCAAAGTCTCGTGGCCCTCTATCATAATCCAGAGTTTTGAGAAGATTGGAGAAACTTCATTTTTCGCCCGAAAATGAAAAAAAACGAAAGGGGTAACACTGTCGTTTTTTTTTTCGGGTTGAAATTTTGAATTTCGATATCTCAGCTCTGGAAGGGTCTAGAGCCTCCATTTTTGCACTCAGGTCAAAGTCTCGCGCCCCTCTATCAGAATCCAGAGTTTTGAGAAGATTGGAGAAACTTCATTTTTCGCCCGAAAATGAAAAAAAAACGAAAGGGGTAACACTGTCGTTTTTTTTTCGGGTCGAAATTTTGAATTTCGATATCTCAGCTCTGGGAGGGTCTAGAGCCTCCATTTTTGCACTCAGGTCAAAGTCTCGCGCCCCTCTATCAGAATCCAGAGTTTTGAGAAGATTGGAGAAACTTCATTTTTCGCCCGAAAATGAAAAAAAAACGAAAGGGGTAACACTGTCGTTTTTTTTTCGGGTCGAAATTTTGAATTTCGATATCTCAGCTCTGGGAGGGTCTAGAGACTCCATTTTTGCACTCAGGTCAAAGTCTCGCGGCCCTCTATCATAATCCAGAGTTTTGAGAAGATTGGAGAAACTTCATTTTTCGCCCGAAAATGAAAAAAAACGAAAGGGGTAACACTGTCGTTTTTTTTTCGGGTCGAAATTTTGAATTTCGATATCTCAGCTCTGGAAGGGTCTAGAGCCTCCATTTTTGCACTCAGGTCAAAGTCTCGCGCCCCTCTATCAGAATCCAGAGTTTTGAGAAGATTGGAGAAACTTCATTTTTTCGCCCGAAAATGAAAAAAAAACGAAAGGGGTAACACTGTCGTTTTTTTTCGGGTCGAAATTTTGAATTTCGATATCTCAGCTCTGGAAGGGTCTAGAGCCTCCATTTTTGCACTCAGGTCAAAGTCTCGCGCCCCTCTATCAGAATCCAGAGTTTTGAGAAGATTGGAGAAACTTCATTTTTCGCCCGAAAATGAAAAAAAAAACGAAAGGGGTAACACTGTCGTTTTTTTTTTCGGGTCAAAATTTTGAATTTCGATATCTCAGCTCTGGGAGGGTCTAGAGCCTCCATTTTTGCACTCAGGTCAAAGTCTCGCGCCCCTCTATCAGAATCCAGAGTTTTGAGAAGATTGGAGAAACTTCATTTTTCGCCCGAAAATGAAAAAAAACGAAAGGGGTAACACTGTCGTTTTTTTTTCGGGTCGAAATTTTGAATTTCGATATCTCAGCTCTGGGAGGGTCTAGAGCCTCCATTTTTGCACTCAGGTCAAAGTCTCGTGGCCGTCTATCATAATCCAGAGCTTTGAGAAGATTGGAGAAACTTCATTTTTCGCCCGAAAATGAAAAAATAAACGAAAGGGGTAACACTGTCGTTTTTTTTTCGGGTCGAAATTTTGAATTTCGATATCTCAGCTCTGGGAGGGTCTAGAGCCTCCATTTTTGCACTCAGGTCAAAGTCTCGTGGCCCTCTATCATAATCCAGAGTTTTGAGAAGATTGGAGAAACTTCATTTTTCGCCCGAAAATGAAAAAAAACGAAAGGGGTAACACTGTCGTTTTTTTTTCGGGTCGAAATTTTGAATTTCGATATCTCAGCTCTGGGAGGGTCTAGAGCCTCCATTTTTGCACTAAGGTCAAAGTCTCACAGCCCTCTATCAGAATCCAGAGTTTTGAGAAGATTGGAGAAGCTTCATTTTTCGCCCGAAAATAAAAAAAAACGAAAGGGGTAACACTGTCGTTTTTTTTTTCGGGTCGAAATTTTGAATTTCGATATCTCAGCTCTGGAAGGGTCTAGAGCCTCCATTTTTGCACTCAGGTCAAAGTCTCGCGCCCCTCTATCAGAATCCAGAGTTTTGAGAAGATTGGAGAAACTTAATTTTTCGCCCAAAAATGAAAAAAAACGAAAGGGGTAACACTGTCGTTTTTTTTTCGGGTCGAAATTTTGAATTTCGATATCTCAGCTCTGGAAGGGTCTAGAGCCTCCATTTTTGCACTCAGGTCAAAGTCTCGTGGCCGTCTATCATAATCCAGAGCTTTGAGAAGATTGGAGAAACGTAATTTTTCGCCCGAAAATGAAAAAAAAACGAAAGGGGTAACACTGTCGTTTTTTTTTTCGGGTCGAAATTTTGAATTTCGATATCTCAGCTCTGGAAGGGTCTAGAGCCTCCATTTTTGCACTCAGGTCAAAGTCTCGCGCCCCTCTATCAGAATCCAGAGTTTTGAGAAGATTGGAGAAACTTCATTTTTCGCCCGAAAATGAAAAAAAACGAAAGGGGTAACACTGTCGTTTTTTTTCGGGTCGAAATTTTGAATTTCGATATCTCAGCTCTGGAAGGGTCTAGAGCCTCCATTTTTGCACTCAGGTCAAAGTCTCGCGCCCCTCTATCAGAATCCAGAGTTTTGAGAAGATTGGAGAAACTTCATTTTTCGTCCGAAAATGAAAAAAAAAACGAAAGGGGTAACACTGTCGTTTTTTTTTCCGGGTCGAAATTTTGAATTTCGATATCTCAACTCTGGAAGGGTCTAGATCCTCCATTTTTGCACTCAAGTCAAAGTCTCGCCTCCCTCTATCAGAATCCAGAGTTTTGAGAAGATTGGAGAAACTTCATTTTTCGCCCGAAAATGAAAAAAAACGAAAGGGGTAACACTGTCGTTTTTTTTTCGGGTCGAAATTTTGAATTTCGATATCTCAGCTCTGGGAGGGTCTAGAGCCTCCATTTTTGCACTCAGGTCAAAGTCTCGTGGTCGTCTATCATAATCCAGAGCTTTGAGAAGATTGGAGAAACGTAATTTTTCGCCCGAAAATGAAAAAAAACGAAAGGGGTAACACTGTCGTTTTTTTTTTCGGGTCGAAATTTTGAATTTCGATATCTCAGCTCTGGAAGGGTCTAGAGCCTCCATTTTTGCACTCAGGTCAAAGTCTCGCGCCCCTCTATCAGAATCCAGAGTTTTGAGAAGATTGGAGAAACTTCATTTTTCGCCCGAAAATGAAAAAAAACGAAAGGGGTAACACTGTCGTTTTTTTTTCGGGTCGAAATTTTGAATTTCGATATCTCAGCTCTGGAAGGGTCTAGAGCCTCCATTTTTGCACTCAGGTCAAAGTCTCGCGCCCCTCTATCAGAATCCAGAGTTTTGAGAAGATTGGAGAAACTTCATTTTTCGCCCGAAAATGAAAAAAAACGAAAGGGGTAACACTGTCGTTTTTTTTTCGGGTCGAAATTTTGAATTTCGATATCTCAGCTCTGGGAGGGTCTAGAGACTCCATTTTTGCACTCAGGTCAAAGTCTCGCGGCCCTCTATCATAATCCAGAGTTTTGAGAAGATTGGAGAAACTTCATTTTTCGCCCGAAAATGAAAAAAAACGAAAGGGGTAACACTGTCGTTTTTTTTCGGGTCGAAATTTTGAATTTCGATATCTCAGCTCTGGAAGGGTCTAGAGCCTCCATTTTTGCACTCAGGTCAAAGTCTCGCGCCCCTCTATCAGAATCCAGAGTTTTGAGAAGATTGGAGAAACTTCATTTTTCGCCCGAAAATGAAAAAAAAAACGAAAGGGGTAACACTGTCGTTTTTTTTTCGGGTCAAAATTTTGAATTTCGATATCTCAGCTCTGGGAGGGTCTAGAGCCTCCATTTTTGCACTCAGGTCAAAGTCTCGCGCCCCTCTATCAGAATCCAGAGTTTTGAGAAGATTGGAGAAACTTCATTTTTCGCCCGAAAATGAAAAAAAACGAAAGGGGTAACACTGTCGTTTTTTTTTCGGGTCGAAATTTTGAATTTCGATATCTCAGCTCTGGAAGGGTCTAGAGCCTCCATTTTTGCACTCAGGTCAAAGTCTCGTGGCCGTCTATCATAATCCAGAGCTTTGAGAAGATTGGAGAAACTTCATTTTTCGCCCGAAAATGAAAAAATAAACGAAAGGGGTAACACTGTCGTTTTTTTTTCGGGTCGAAATTTTGAATTTCGATATCTCAGCTCTGGGAGGGTCTAGAGCCTCCATTTTTGCACTCAGGTCAAAGTCTCGTGGCCCTCTATCATAATCCAGAGTTTTGAGAAGATTGGAGAAACTTCATTTTTCGCCCGAAAATGAAAAAAAACGAAAGGGGTAACACTGTCGTTTTTTTTTTCGGGTCGAAATTTTGAATTTCGATATCTCAGCTCTGGAAGGGTCTAGATCCTCCATTTTTGCACTCAGGTCAAAGTCTCGCGCCCCTCTATCAGAATTCAGAGTTTTGAGAAGATTGGAGAAACTTCATTTTTCGCCCGAAAATGAAAAAAAACGAAAGGGGTAACACTGTCGTTTTTTTTTCGGGTCGAAATTTTGAATTTCGATATCTCAGCTCTGGGAGGGTCTAGAGCCTCCATTTTTGCACTAAGGTCAAAGTCTCACAGCCCTCTATCAGAATCCAGAGTTTTGAGAAGATTGGAGAAGCTTCATTTTTCGCCCGAAAATAAAAAAAAACGAAAGGGGTAACACTGTCGTTTTTTTTTTCGGGTCGAAATTTTGAATTTCGATATCTCAGCTCTGGAAGGGTCTAGAGCCTCCATTTTTGCACTCAGGTCAAAGTCTCGCGCCCCTCTATCAGAATCCAGAGTTTTGAGAAGATTGGAGAAACTTAATTTTTCGCCCAAAAATGAAAAAAAACAAAAGGGGTAACACTGTCGTTTTTTTTTTCGGGTCGAAATTTTGAATTTCGATATCTCAGCTCTGGAAGGGTCTAGAGCCTCCATTTTTGCACTCAGGTCAAAGTCTCGTGGCCCTCTATCATAATCCAGAGTTTTGAGAAGATTGGAGAAACTTCATTTTTCGCCCGAAAATGAAAAAAAACGAAAGGGGTAACACTGTCGTTTTTTTTTTCGGGTTGAAATTTTGAATTTCGATATCTCAGCTCTGGAAGGGTCTAGAGCCTCCATTTTTGCACTCAGGTCAAAGTCTCGCGCCCCTCTATCAGAATCCAGAGTTTTGAGAAGATTGGAGAAACTTCATTTTTCGCCCGAAAATGAAAAAAAAACGAAAGGGGTAACACTGTCGTTTTTTTTTCGGGTCGAAATTTTGAATTTCGATATCTCAGCTCTGGAAGGGTCTAGAGCCTCCATTTTTGCACTCAGGTCAAAGTCTCGCGCCCCTCTATCAGAATCCAGAGTTTTGAGAAGATTGGAGAAACTTCATTTTTTCGCCCGAAAATGAAAAAAAAACGAAAGGGGTAACACTGTCGTTTTTTTTCGGGTCGAAATTTTGAATTTCGATATCTCAGCTCTGGAAGGGTCTAGAGCCTCCATTTTTGCACTCAGGTCAAAGTCTCGCGCCCCTCTATCAGAATCCAGAGTTTTGAGAAGATTGGAGAAACTTCATTTTTCGCCCGAAAATGAAAAAAAAAACGAAAGGGGTAACACTGTCGTTTTTTTTTTCGGGTCAAAATTTTGAATTTCGATATCTCAGCTCTGGGAGGGTCTAGAGCCTCCATTTTTGCACTCAGGTCAAAGTCTCGCGCCCCTCTATCAGAATCCAGAGTTTTGAGAAGATTGGAGAAACTTCATTTTTCGCCCGAAAATGAAAAAAAACGAAAGGGGTAACACTGTCGTTTTTTTTTCGGGTCGAAATTTTGAATTTCGATATCTCAGCTCTGGGAGGGTCTAGAGCCTCCATTTTTGCACTCAGGTCAAAGTCTCGTGGCCGTCTATCATAATCCAGAGCTTTGAGAAGATTGGAGAAACTTCATTTTTCGCCCGAAAATGAAAAAATAAACGAAAGGGGTAACACTGTCGTTTTTTTTTCGGGTCGAAATTTTGAATTTCGATATCTCAGCTCTGGGAGGGTCTAGAGCCTCCATTTTTGCACTCAGGTCAAAGTCTCGTGGCCCTCTATCATAATCCAGAGTTTTGAGAAGATTGGAGAAACTTCATTTTTCGCCCGAAAATGAAAAAAAACGAAAGGGGTAACACTGTCGTTTTTTTTTCGGGTCGAAATTTTGAATTTCGATATCTCAGCTCTGGGAGGGTCTAGAGCCTCCATTTTTGCACTAAGGTCAAAGTCTCACAGCCCTCTATCAGAATCCAGAGTTTTGAGAAGATTGGAGAAGCTTCATTTTTCGCCCGAAAATAAAAAAAAACGAAAGGGGTAACACTGTCGTTTTTTTTTTCGGGTCGAAATTTTGAATTTCGATATCTCAGCTCTGGAAGGGTCTAGAGCCTCCATTTTTGCACTCAGGTCAAAGTCTCGCGCCCCTCTATCAGAATCCAGAGTTTTGAGAAGATTGGAGAAACTTAATTTTTCGCCCAAAAATGAAAAAAAACGAAAGGGGTAACACTGTCGTTTTTTTTTCGGGTCGAAATTTTGAATTTCGATATCTCAGCTCTGGAAGGGTCTAGAGCCTCCATTTTTGCACTCAGGTCAAAGTCTCGTGGCCGTCTATCATAATCCAGAGCTTTGAGAAGATTGGAGAAACGTAATTTTTCGCCCGAAAATGAAAAAAAAACGAAAGGGGTAACACTGTCGTTTTTTTTTTCGGGTCGAAATTTTGAATTTCGATATCTCAGCTCTGGAAGGGTCTAGAGCCTCCATTTTTGCACTCAGGTCAAAGTCTCGCGCCCCTCTATCAGAATCCAGAGTTTTGAGAAGATTGGAGAAACTTCATTTTTCGCCCGAAAATGAAAAAAAACGAAAGGGGTAACACTGTCGTTTTTTTTCGGGTCGAAATTTTGAATTTCGATATCTCAGCTCTGGAAGGGTCTAGAGCCTCCATTTTTGCACTCAGGTCAAAGTCTCGCGCCCCTCTATCAGAATCCAGAGTTTTGAGAAGATTGGAGAAACTTCATTTTTCGCCCGAAAATGAAAAAAAAAACGAAAGGGGTAACACTGTCGTTTTTTTTTCCGGGTCGAAATTTTGAATTTCGATATCTCAACTCTGGAAGGGTCTAGATCCTCCATTTTTGCACTCAAGTCAAAGTCTCGCCTCCCTCTATCAGAATCCAGAGTTTTGAGAAGATTGGAGAAACTTCATTTTTCGCCCGAAAATGAAAAAAAAACGAAAGGGGTAACACTGTCGTTTTTTTTTCGGGTCGAAATTTTGAATTTCGATATCTCAGCTCTGGGAGGGTCTAGAGCCTCCATTTTTGCACTCAGGTCAAAGTCTCGTGGTCGTCTATCATAATCCAGAGCTTTGAGAAGATTGGAGAAACGTAATTTTTCGCCCGAAAATGAAAAAAAACGAAAGGGGTAACACTGTCGTTTTTTTTTTCGGGTCGAAATTTTGAATTTCGATATCTCAGCTCTGGAAGGGTCTAGAGCCTCCATTTTTGCACTCAGGTCAAAGTCTCGCGCCCCTCTATCAGAATCCAGAGTTTTGAGAAGATTGGAGAAACTTCATTTTTCGCCCGAAAATGAAAAAAAACGAAAGGGGTAACACTGTCGTTTTTTTTTCGGGTCGAAATTTTGAATTTCGATATCTCAGCTCTGGAAGGGTCTAGAGCCTCCATTTTTGCACTCAGGTCAAAGTCTCGCGCCCCTCTATCAGAATCCAGAGTTTTGAGAAGATTGGAGAAACTTCATTTTTCGCCCGAAAATGAAAAAAAAACGAAAGGGGTAACACTGTCGTTTTTTTTCCGGGTCGAAATTTTGAATTTCGATATCTCAGCTCTGGAAGGGTCTAGATCCTCTATTTTTGCACTCAAGTCAAAGTCTCGCCTCCCTCTATCAGAATCCAGAGTTTTGAGAAGATTGGAGAAACGTCATTTTTCGCCCGAAAATGAAAAAAAACGAAAGGGGTAACACTGTCGTTTTTTTTTTCGGGTCGAATTTTTGAATTTCGATATCTCAGCTCTGGAAGGGTCTAGAGCCTCCATTTTTGCACTCAGGTCAAAGTCTCGCGCCCCTCTATCAGAATCCAGAGTTTTGAGAAGATTGGAGAAACTTCATTTTTCGCCCGAAAATGAAAAAAACGAAAGGGGTAACACTGTCGTTTTTTTTTCGGGTCGAAATTTTGAATTTCGATATCTCAGCTCTGGAAGGGTCTAGAGCCTCCATTTTTGCACTCAGGTCAAAGTCTCGCGCCCCTCTATCAGAATCCAGAGTTTTGAGAAGATTGGAGAAACTTCATTTTTCGCCCGAAAATGAAAAAAAACGAAAGGGGTAACACTGTCGTTTTTTTTTCGGGTCGAAATTTTGAATTTCGATATCTCAGCTCTGGGAGGGTCTAGAGACTCCATTTTTGCACTCAGGTCAAAGTCTCGCGGCCCTCTATCATAATCCAGAGTTTTGAGAAGATTGGAGAAACTTCATTTTTCGCCCGAAAATGAAAAAAAACGAAAGGGGTAACACTGTCGTTTTTTTTCTGGTCGAAATTTTGAATTTCGATATCTCAGCTCTGGAAGGGTCTAGAGCCTCCATTTTTGCACTCAGGTCAAAGTCTCGCGCCCCTCTATCAGAATCCAGAGTTTTGAGAAGATTGGAGAAACTTCATTTTTCGCCCGAAAATGAAAAAAAAAACGAAAGGGGTAACACTGTCGTTTTTTTTTCGGGTCAAAATTTTGAATTTCGATATCTCAGCTCTGGGAGGGTCTAGAGCCTCCATTTTTGCACTCAGGTCAAAGTCTCGCGCCCCTCTATCAGAATCCAGAGTTTTGAGAAGATTGGAGAAACTTCATTTTTCGCCCGAAAATGAAAAAAAACGAAAGGGGTAACACTGTCGTTTTTTTTTCGGGTCGAAATTTTGAATTTCGATATCTCAGCTCTGGAAGGGTCTAGAGCCTCCATTTTTGCACTCAGGTCAAAGTCTCGTGGCCGTCTATCATAATCCAGAGCTTTGAGAAGATTGGAGAAACTTCATTTTTCGCCCGAAAATGAAAAAATAAACGAAAGGGGTAACACTGTCGTTTTTTTTTCGGGTCGAAATTTTGAATTTCGATATCTCAGCTCTGGGAGGGTCTAGAGCCTCCATTTTTGCACTCAGGTCAAAGTCTCGTGGCCCTCTATCATAATCCAGAGTTTTGAGAAGATTGGAGAAACTTCATTTTTCGCCCGAAAATGAAAAAAAACGAAAGGGGTAACACTGTCGTTTTTTTTTTCGGGTCGAAATTTTGAATTTCGATATCTCAGCTCTGGAAGGGTCTAGATCCTCCATTTTTGCACTCAGGTCAAAGTCTCGCGCCCCTCTATCAGAATTCAGAGTTTTGAGAAGATTGGAGAAACTTCATTTTTCGCCCGAAAATGAAAAAAAACGAAAGGGATAACACTGTCGTTTTTTTTTCGGGTCGAAATTTTGAATTTCGATATCTCAGCTCTGGGAGGGTCTAGAGCCTCCATTTTTGCACTAAGGTCAAAGTCTCACAGCCCTCTATCAGAATCCAGAGTTTTGAGAAGATTGGAGAAGCTTCATTTTTCGCCCGAAAATAAAAAAAAACGAAAGGGGTAACACTGTCGTTTTTTTTTTCGGGTCGAAATTTTGAATTTCGATATCTCAGCTCTGGAAGGGTCTAGAGCCTCCATTTTTGCACTCAGGTCAAAGTCTCGCGCCCCTCTATCAGAATCCAGAGTTTTGAGAAGATTGGAGAAACTTAATTTTTCGCCCAAAAATGAAAAAAAACAAAAGGGGTAACACTGTCGTTTTTTTTTTCGGGTCGAAATTTTGAATTTCGATATCTCAGCTCTGGAAGGGTCTAGAGCCTCCATTTTTGCACTCAGGTCAAAGTCTCGTGGCCCTCTATCATAATCCAGAGTTTTGAGAAGATTGGAGAAACTTCATTTTTCGCCCGAAAATGAAAAAAAACGAAAGGGGTAACACTGTCGTTTTTTTTTTCGGGTTGAAATTTTGAATTTCGATATCTCAGCTCTGGAAGGGTCTAGAGCCTCCATTTTTGCACTCAGGTCAAAGTCTCGCGCCCCTCTATCAGAATCCAGAGTTTTGAGAAGATTGGAGAAACTTCATTTTTCGCCCGAAAATGAAAAAAAAACGAAAGGGGTAACACTGTCGTTTTTTTTTCGGGTCGAAATTTTGAATTTCGATATCTCAGCTCTGGGAGGGTCTAGAGCCTCCATTTTTGCACTCAGGTCAAAGTCTCGCGCCCCTCTATCAGAATCCAGAGTTTTGAGAAGATTGGAGAAACTTCATTTTTCGCCCGAAAATGAAAAAAAAAACGAAAGGGGTAACACTGTCGTTTTTTTTTCGGGTCGAAATTTTGAATTTCGATATCTCAGCTCTGGGAGGGTCTAGAGCCTCCATTTTTGCACTCAGGTCAAAGTCTCGCGCCCCTCTATCAGAATCCAGAGCTTTGAGAAGATTGGAGAAACTTCATTTTTCGCCCGAAAATGAAAAAAAACGAAAGGGGTAACACTGTCGTTTTTTTTTCGGGTCGAAATTTTGAATTTCGATATCTCAGCTCTGGAAGGGTCTAGAGCCTCCATTTTTGCACTCAGGTCAAAGTCTCGTGGCCGTCTATCATAATCCAGAGCTTTGAGAAGATTGGAGAAACTTCATTTTTCGCCCGAAAATGAAAAAAAACGAAAGGGGTAACACTGTCGTTTTTTTTTTCGGGTCGAAATTTTGAATTTCGATATCTCAGCTCTGGAAGGGTCTAGAGCCTCCATTTTTGCACTCAGGTCAAAGTCTCGCGCCCCTCTATCAGAATCCAGAGTTTTGAGAAGATTGGAGAAACTTCATTTTTCGCCCGAAAATGAAAAAAAACGAAAGGGGTAACACTGTCGTTTTTTTTTCGGGTCGAAATTTTGAATTTCGATATCTCAGCTCTGGAAGGGTCTAGAGCCTCCATTTTTGCACTCAGGTCAAAGTCTCGCGCCCCTCTATCAGAATCCAGAGTTTTGAGAAGATTGGAGAAACTTCATTTTTCGCCCGAAAATGAAAAAAAAACGAAAGGGGTAACACTGTCGTTTTTTTTTCCGGGTCGAAATTTTGAATTTCGATATCTCAACTCTGGAAGGGTCTAGATCCTCCATTTTTGCACTCAAGTCAAAGTCTCGCCTCCCTCTATCAGAATCCAGAGTTTTGAGAAGATTGGAGAAACGTCATTTTTCGCCTGAAAATGAAAAAAAACGAAAGGGGTAACACTGTCGTTTTTTTTTCGGGTCGAAATTTTGAATTTCGATATCTCAGCTCTGGAAGGGTCTAGAGCCTCCATTTTTGCACTCAGGTCAAAGTCTCGCGCCCCTCTATCAGAATCCAGAGTTTTGAGAAGATTGGAGAAACTTCATTTTTCGCCCGAAAATGAAAAAAAACGAAAGGGGTAACACTGTCGTTTTTTTTTTCGGGTCGAAATTTTGAATTTCGATATCTCAGCTCTGGGAGGGTCTAGAGCCTCCATTTTTGCACTCATGTCAAAGTCTCGCGGCCGTCTATCATAATCCAGAGCTTTGAGAAGATTGGAGAAACTTCATTTTTCGCCCAAAAATGAAAAAAAAAACGAAAGGGGTAACACTGTCGTTTTTTTTTTTCGGGTCGAAATTTTGAATTTCGATATCTCAGCTCTGGGAGGGTCTAGAGCCTCCATTTTTGCACTCAGGTCAAAGTCTCGTGGCCCTCTATCATAATCCAGAGTTTTGAGAAGATTGGAGAAACTTCATTTTTCGCCCGAAAATGAAAAAAAACGAAAGGGGTAACACTGTCGTTTTTTTTTCGGGTCGAAATTTTGAATTTCGATATCTCAGCTCTGGAAGGGTCTAGAGCCTCCATTTTTGCACTCAGGTCAAAGTCTCGTGGCCGTCTATCATAATCCAGAGCTTTGAGAAGATTGGAGAAACGTAATTTTTCGCCCGAAAATGAAAAAAAACGAAAGGGGTAACGCTGTCGGTTTTTTTTCGGGTCGAAATTTTTAATTTCGATATCTCAGCTCTGGGAGGGTCTAGAGCCTCCATTTTTGCACTCAGGTCAAAGTCTCGTGGCCCTCTATCATAATCCAGAGTTTTGAGAAGATTGGAGAAACTTCATTTTTCGCCCGAAAATGAAAAAAAAAAACGAAAGGGGTAACACTGTCGTTTTTTTTTCGGGTCGAAATTTTGAATTTCGATATCTCAGCTCTGGAAGGGTCTAGAGCCTCCATTTTTGCACTCAGGTCAAAGTCTCGCGCCCCTCTATCAGAATCCAGAGTTTTGAGAAGATTGGAGAAACTTCCTTTTTTCGCCCGAAAATGAAAAAAAAACGAAAGGGGTAACACTGTCGTTTTTTTTTCGGGTCGAAATTTTTAATTTCGATATCTCAGCTCTGGAAGGGTCTAGAGCCTCCATTTTTGCACTCAGGTCAAAGTCTCGCGCCCCTCTATCAGAATCCAGAGTTTTGAGAAGATTGGAGAAACTTCATTTTTCGCCCGAAAATGAAAAAAAAACGAAAGGGGTAACACTGTCGTTTTTTTTTCGGGTCAAAATTTTGAATTTCGATATCTCAGCTCTGGGAGGGTCTAGAGCCTCCATTTTTGCACTCAGGTCAAAGTCTCGCGCCCCTCTATCAGAATCCAGAGTTTTGAGAAGATTGGAGAAACTTCATTTTTCGCCCGAAAATGAAAAAAAACGAAAGGGGTAACACTGTCGTTTTTTTTTCGGGTCGAAATTTTGAATTTCGATATCTCAGCTCTGGAAGGGTCTAGAGCCTCCATTTTTGCACTCAGGTCAAAGTCTCGCGCCCCTCTATCAGAATCCAGAGTTTTGAGAAGATTGGAGAAACTTCATTTTTCGCCCGAAAATGAAAAAAAAACGAAAGGGGTAACACTGTCGTTTTTTTTTCGGGTCAAAATTTTGAATTTCGATATCTCAGCTCTGGGAGGGTCTAGAGCCTCCATTTTTGCACTCAGGTCAAAGTCTCGCGCCCCTCTATCAGAATCCAGAGTTTTGAGAAGATTGGAGAAACTTCATTTTTCGCCCGAAAATGAAAAAAAACGAAAGGGGTAACACTGTCGTTTTTTTTTCGGGTCGAAATTTTGAATTTCGATATCTCAGCTCTGGAAGGGTCTAGAGCCTCCATTTTTGCACTCAGGTCAAAGTCTCGCGCCCCTCTATCAGAATCCAGAGTTTTGAGAAGATTGGAGAAACTTCATTTTTCGCCCGAAAATGAAAAAAACGAAAGGGGTAACACTGTCGTTTTTTTTTCGGGTCGAAATTTTGAATTTCGATATCTCAGCTCTGGAAGGGTCTAGAGCCTCCATTTTTGCACTCAGGTCAAAGTCTCGCGCCCCTCTATCAGAATCCAGAGTTTTGAGAAGATTGGAGAAACTTCATTTTTCGCCCGAAAATGAAAAAAAACGAAAGGGGTAACACTGTCGTTTTTTTTTTCGGGTCGAAATTTTGAATTTCGATATCTCAGCTCTGGGAGGGTCTAGAGCCTCCATTTTTGCACTCAGGTCAAAGTCTCGCGGCCGTCTATCATAATCCAGAGCTTTGAGAAGATTGGAGAAACTTCATTTTTCGCCCAAAAATGAAAAAAAACGAAAGGGGTAACACTGTCGTTTTTTTTTCGGGTCGAAATTTTGAATTTCGATATCTCAGCTCTGGGAGGGTCTAGAGCCTCCATTTTTGCACTCAGGTCAAAGTCTCGCGCCCCTCTATCAGAATCCAGAGTTTTGAGAAGATTGGAGAAACTTCATTTTTCGCCCGAAAATGAAAAAAAACGAAAGGGGTAACACTGTCGTTTTTTTTTTCGGGTCGAAATTTTGAATTTCGATATCTCAGCTCTGGAAGGGTCTAGAGCCTCCATTTTTGCACTCAGGTCAAAGTCTCGCGCCCCTCTATCAGAATCCAGAGTTTTGAGAAGATTGGAGAAACTTCATTTTTCGCCCGAAAAATGAAAAAAAAAACGAAAGGGGTAACACTGTCGTTTTTTTTTCGGGTCGAAATTTTGAATTTCGATATCTCAGCTCTGGAAGGGTCTAGAGCCTCCATTTTTGCACTCAGGTCAAAGTCTCGCGCCCCTCTATCAGAATCCAGAGTTTTGAGAAGATTGGAGAAACTTCATTTTTCGCCCGAAAATGAAAATAAAAACGAAAGGGGTAACACTGTCGTTTTTTTTTCGGGTCGAAATTTTGAATTTCGATATCTCAGCTCTGGGAGGGTCTAGAGCCTCCATTTTTGCACTCAGGTCAAAGTCTCGCGCCCCTCTATCAGAATCCAGAGTTTTGAGAAGATTGGAGAAACTTAATTTTTCGCCCAAAAATGAAAAAAATGAAAGGGGTAACACTGTCGTTTTTTTTCGGGTCGAGATTTTGAATTTTGATATCTCAGCTCTGGAAGGGTCTAGAGCCTCCATTTTTGCACTCAGGTCAAAGTCTCACAGTCCTCTATCATAATCCAGAGTTTTGAGAAGATTGGAGAAACTTAATTTTTCGCCCAAAAATGAAAAAAAACGAAAGGGGTAACACTGTCGTTTTTTTTTCGGGTCGAAATTTTGAATTTTGATATCTCAGCTCTGGAAGGGTCTAGATCATCCATTTTTGCACTCAGGTCAAAGTCTCGTGGCCGTCTATCATAATCCAGAGCTTTGAGAAGATTGGAGAAACTTCATTTTTCGCCCGAAAATGAAAAAAAAAAACGAAAGCGGTAACACTGTCGTTTTTTTTTCGGGTCGAAATTTTGAATTTCGATATCTCAGCTCTGGAAGGGTCTAGAGCCTCCATTTTTGCACTCAGGTCAAAGTCTCGCGGACCTCTATCATAATCCAGAGTTTTGAGAAGATTGGAGAAACTTCATTTTTCGCCCGAAAATGAAAAAAAACGAAAGGGGTAACACTGTCGTTTTTTTTTCGGGTCGAAATTTTGAATTTCGATATCTCAGCTCTGGAAGGGTCTAGATCCTCCATTTTTGCACTCAGGTCAAAGTCTCGCGCCCCTCTATCAGAATCCAGAGTTTTGAGAAGATTGGAGAAACTTCATTTTTCGCCCGAAAATGAAAAAAAAAACGAAAGGGGTAACACTGTTGTTGTTTTTTCGGGTCGAAATTTTGAATTTCGATATCTCAGCTCTGGGAGGGTCTAGAGCCTCCATTTTTGCACTAAGGTCAAAGTCTCACAGCCCTCTATCAGAATCCAGAGTTTTGAGAAGATTGGAGAAGCTTCATTTTTCGCCCGAAAATGAAAAAAAACGAAAGGGGTAACACTGTCGTTTTTTTTTTCGGGTCGAAATTTTGAATTTCGATATCTCAGCTCTGGGAGGGTCTAGAGCCTCCATTTTTGCACTCAGGTCAAAGTCTCGTGGCCGTCTATCATAATCCAGAGCTTTGAGAAGATTGGAGAAACGTAATTTTTCGCCCGAAAATGAAAAAAAAACGAAAGGGGTAACACTGTCGTTTTTTTTTTCGGGTCGAAATTTTGAATTTCGATATCTCAGCTCTGGGAGGGTCTAGAGCCTCCATTTTTGCACTCAGGTCAAAGTCTCGTGGCCGTCTATCATAATCCAGAGCTTTGAGAAGATTGGAGAAACGTAATTTTTCGCCCGAAAATGAAAAAAAAACGAAAGGGGTAACACTGTCGTTTTTTTTTCGGGTCGAAATTTTGAATTTCGATATCTCAGCTCTTGGAGGGTCTAGAGCCTCCATTTTTGCACTCAGGTCAAAGTCTCGCGGCCCTCTATCATAATCCAGAGTTTTGAGAAGATTGGAGAAACTTCATTTTTCGCCCGAAAATGAAAAAAAACGAAAGGGGTAACACTGTCGTTTTTTTTTCGGGTCGAAATTTTGAATTTCGATATCTCAGCTCTGGAAGGGTCTAGAGCCTCCATTTTTGCACTCAGGTCAAAGTCTCGTGGCCGTCTATCATAATCCAGAGCTTTGAGAAGATTGGAGAAACGTAATTTTTCGCCCGAAAATGAAAAAAAACGAAAGGGGTAACGCTGTCGTTTTTTTTTCGGGTCGAAATTTTTAATTTCGATATCTCAGCTCTGGGAGGGTCTAGAGCCTCCATTTTTGCACTCAGGTCAAAGTCTCGTGGCCCTCTATCATAATCCAGAGTTTTGAGAAGATTGGAGAAACTTCATTTTTCGCCCGAAAATGAAAAAAAAAAACGAAAGGGGTAACGCTGTCGTTTTTTTTTCGGGTCAAAATTTTGAATTTCGATATCTCAGCTCTGGGAGGGTCTAGAGCCTCCATTTTTGCACTCAGGTCAAAGTCTCGCGCCCCTCTATCAGAATCCAGAGTTTTGAGAAGATTGGAGAAACTTCATTTTTCGCCCGAAAATGAAAAAAAACGAAAGGGGTAACACTGTCGTTTTTTTTTCGGGTCGAAATTTTGAATTTCGATATCTCAGCTCTGGAAGGGTCTAGAGCCTCCATTTTTGCACTCAGGTCAAAGTCTCGCGCCCCTCTATCAGAATCCAGAGTTTTGAGAAGATTGGAGAAACTTCATTTTTCGCCCGAAAATGAAAAAAACGAAAGGGGTAACACTGTCGTTTTTTTTTCGGGTCGAAATTTTGAATTTCGATATCTCAGCTCTGGAAGGGTCTAGAGCCTCCATTTTTGCACTCAGGTCAAAGTCTCGCGCCCCTCTATCAGAATCCAGAGTTTTGAGAAGATTGGAGAAACTTCATTTTTCGCCCGAAAATGAAAAAAAACGAAAGGGGTAACACTGTCGTTTTTTTTTTCGGGTCGAAATTTTGAATTTCGATATCTCAGCTCTGGGAGGGTCTAGAGCCTCCATTTTTGCACTCAGGTCAAAGTCTCGTGGCCGTCTATCATAATCCAGAGCTTTGAGAAGATTGGAGAAACGTAATTTTTCGCCCGAAAATGAAAAAAAAACGAAAGGGGTAACACTGTCGTTTTTTTTTTCGGGTCGAAATTTTGAATTTCGATATCTCAGCTCTGGGAGGGTCTAGAGCCTCCATTTTTGCACTCAGGTCAAAGTCTCGTGGCCGTCTATCATAATCCAGAGCTTTGAGAAGATTGGAGAAACGTAATTTTTCGCCCGAAAATGAAAAAAAAAACGAAAGGGGTAACACTGTCGTTTTTTTTTCGGGTCGAAATTTTGAATTTCGATATCTCAGCTCTTGGAGGGTCTAGAGCCTCCATTTTTGCACTCAGGTCAAAGTCTCGCGGCCCTCTATCATAATCCAGAGTTTTGAGAAGATTGGAGAAACTTCATTTTTCGCCCGAAAATGAAAAAAAACGAAAGGGGTAACACTGTCGTTTTTTTTTCGGGTCGAAATTTTGAATTTCGATATCTCAGCTCTGGAAGGGTCTAGAGCCTCCATTTTTGCACTCAGGTCAAAGTCTCGTGGCCGTCTATCATAATCCAGAGCTTTGAGAAGATTGGAGAAACGTAATTTTTCGCCCGAAAATGAAAAAAAACGAAAGGGGTAACGCTGTCGTTTTTTTTTCGGGTCGAAATTTTTAATTTCGATATCTCAGCTCTGGGAGGGTCTAGAGCCTCCATTTTTGCACTCAGGTCAAAGTCTCGTGGCCCTCTATCA
The DNA here is from genome assembly GCF_988280905.1 of Pimephales promelas. Taxonomy (NCBI): domain Eukaryota; kingdom Metazoa; phylum Chordata; class Actinopteri; order Cypriniformes; family Leuciscidae; genus Pimephales; species Pimephales promelas. Next base: position 35,345,545 of record NC_142776.1, on the reverse strand, counting down.
TAATCCAGAGTTTTGAGAAGATTGGAGAAACTTCATTTTTCGCCCGAAAATGAAAAAAAAAAACGAAAGGGGTAACACTGTCGTTTTTTTTTCGGGTCGAAATTTTGAATTTCGATATCTCAGCTCTGGAAGGGTCTAGAGCCTCCATTTTTGCACTCAGGTCAAAGTCTCGCGCCCCTCTATCAGAATCCAGAGTTTTGAGAAGATTGGAGAAACTTCCTTTTTTCGCCCGAAAATGAAAAAAAAACGAAAGGGGTAACACTGTCGTTTTTTTTTCGGGTCGAAATTTTTAATTTCGATATCTCAGCTCTGGAAGGGTCTAGAGCCTCCATTTTTGCACTCAGGTCAAAGTCTCGCGCCCCTCTATCAGAATCCAGAGTTTTGAGAAGATTGGAGAAACTTCATTTTTCGCCCGAAAATGAAAAAAAAACGAAAGGGGTAACACTGTCGTTTTTTTTTCGGGTCAAAATTTTGAATTTCGATATCTCAGCTCTGGGAGGGTCTAGAGCCTCCATTTTTGCACTCAGGTCAAAGTCTCGCGCCCCTCTATCAGAATCCAGAGTTTTGAGAAGATTGGAGAAACTTCATTTTTCGCCCGAAAATGAAAAATAACGAAAGGGGTAACACTGTCGTTTTTTTTTCGGGTCGAAATTTTGAATTTCGATATCTCAGCTCTGGAAGGGTCTAGAGCCTCCATTTTTGCACTCAGGTCAAAGTCTCGCGCCCCTCTATCAAAATCCAGAGTTTTGAGAAGATTGGAGAAACTTCATTTTTCGCCCGAAAATGAAAAAAACGAAAGGGGTGTAACACTGTCGTTTTTTTTTCGGGTCGAAATTTTGAATTTCGATATCTCAGCTCTGGAAGGGTCTAGAGCCTCCATTTTTGCACTCAGGTCAAAGTCTCGCGCCCCTCTATCAGAATCCAGAGTTTTGAGAAGATTGGAGAAACTTCATTTTTCGCCCGAAAATGAAAAAAAACGAAAGGGGTAACACTGTCGTTTTTTTTTTCGGGTCGAAATTTTGAATTTCGATATCTCAGCTCTGGGAGGGTCTAGAGCCTCCATTTTTGCACTCAGGTCAAAGTCTCGTGGCCGTCTATCATAATCCAGAGCTTTGAGAAGATTGGAGAAACGTAATTTTTCGCCCGAAAATGAAAAAAAAACGAAAGGGGTAACACTGTCGTTTTTTTTTTCGGGTCGAAATTTTGAATTTCGATATCTCAGCTCTGGGAGGGTCTAGAGCCTCCATTTTTGCACTCAGGTCAAAGTCTCGTGGCCGTCTATCATAATCCAGAGCTTTGAGAAGATTGGAGAAACGTAATTTTTCGCCCGAAAATGAAAAAAAAAACGAAAGGGGTAACACTGTCGTTTTTTTTTCGGGTCGAAATTTTGAATTTCGATATCTCAGCTCTTGGAGGGTCTAGAGCCTCCATTTTTGCACTCAGGTCAAAGTCTCGCGGCCCTCTATCATAATCCAGAGTTTTGAGAAGATTGGAGAAACTTCATTTTTCGCCCGAAAATGAAAAAAACGAAAGGGGTAACACTGTCGTTTTTTTTTCGGGTCGAAATTTTGAATTTCGATATCTCAGCTCTGGAAGGGTCTAGAGCCTCCATTTTTGCACTCAGGTCAAAGTCTCGTGGCCGTCTATCATAATCCAGAGCTTTGAGAAGATTGGAGAAACGTAATTTTTCGCCCGAAAATGAAAAAAAACGAAAGGGGTAACGCTGTCGTTTTTTTTTCGGGTCGAAATTTTTAATTTCGATATCTCAGCTCTGGGAGGGTCTAGAGCCTCCATTTTTGCACTCAGGTCAAAGTCTCGTGGCCCTCTATCATAATCCAGAGTTTTGAGAAGATTGGAGAAACTTCCTTTTTTCGCCCGAAAATGAAAAAAAAACGAAAGGGGTAACACTGTCGTTTTTTTTTCGGGTCGAAATTTTGAATTTCGATATCTCAGCTCTGGAAGGGTCTAGAGCCTCCATTTTTGCACTCAGGTCAAAGTCTCGCGCCCCTCTATCAGAATCCAGAGTTTTGAGAAGATTGGAGAAACTTCCTTTTTTCGCCCGAAAATGAAAAAAAAACGAAAGGGGTAACACTGTCGTTTTTTTTTCGGGTCGAAATTTTGAATTTCGATATCTCAGCTCTGGAAGGGTCTAGAGCCTCCATTTTTGCACTCAGGTCAAAGTCTCGCGCCCCTCTATCAGAATCCAGAGTTTTGAGAAGATTGGAGAAACTTCCTTTTTTCGCCCGAAAATGAAAAAAAAACGAAAGGGGTAACACTGTCGTTTTTTTTTCGGGTCGAAATTTTTAATTTCGATATCTCAGCTCTGGAAGGGTCTAGAGCCTCCATTTTTGCACTCAGGTCAAAGTCTCGCGCCCCTCTATCAGAATCCAGAGTTTTGAGAAGATTGGAGAAACTTCATTTTTCGCCCGAAAATGAAAAAAAAAACGAAAGGGGTAACACTGTCGTTTTTTTTTCGGGTCAAAATTTTGAATTTCGATATCTCAGCTCTGGGAGGGTCTAGAGCCTCCATTTTTGCACTCAGGTCAAAGTCTCGCGCCCCTCTATCAGAATCCAGAGTTTTGAGAAGATTGGAGAAACTTCATTTTTCGCCCGAAAATGAAAAAAAACGAAAGGGGTAACACTGTCGTTTTTTTTTCGGGTCGAAATTTTGAATTTCGATATCTCAGCTCTGGAAGGGTCTAGAGCCTCCATTTTTGCACTCAGGTCAAAGTCTCGCGCCCCTCTATCAGAATCCAGAGTTTTGAGAAGATTGGAGAAACTTCATTTTTCGCCCGAAAATGAAAAAAACGAAAGGGGTAACACTGTCGTTTTTTTTTCGGGTCGAAATTTTGAATTTCGATATCTCAGCTCTGGAAGGGTCTAGAGCCTCCATTTTTGCACTCAGGTCAAAGTCTCGCGCCCCTCTATCAGAATCCAGAGTTTTGAGAAGATTGGAGAAACTTCATTTTTCGCCCGAAAATGAAAAAAAACGAAAGGGGTAACACTGTCGTTTAAACGAAAGGGGTAACACTGTCGTTTTTTTTTTCGGGTCGAAATTTTGAATTTCGATATCTCAGCTCTGGGAGGGTCTAGAGCCTCCATTTTTGCACTCAGGTCAAAGTCTCGCGGCCGTCTATCATAATCCAGAGCTTTGAGAAGATTGGAGAAACTTCATTTTTCGCCCAAAAATGAAAAAAAACGAAAGGGGTAACACTGTCGTTTTTTTTTCGGGTCGAAATTTTGAATTTCGATATCTCAGCTCTGGGAGGGTCTAGAGCCTCCATTTTTGCACTCAGGTCAAAGTCTCGCGCCCCTCTATCAGAATCCAGAGTTTTGAGAAGATTGGAGAAACTTCATTTTTCGCCCGAAAATGAAAAAAAACGAAAGGGGTAACACTGTCGTTTTTTTTTTCGGGTCGAAATTTTGAATTTCGATATCTCAGCTCTGGAAGGGTCTAGAGCCTCCATTTTTGCACTCAGGTCAAAGTCTCGCGCCCCTCTATCAGAATCCAGAGTTTTGAGAAGATTGGAGAAACTTCATTTTTCGCCCGAAAAATGAAAAAAAAACGAAAGGGGTAACACTGTCGTTTTTTTTTTCGGGTCGAAATTTTGAATTTTGATATCTCAGCTCTGGAAGGGTCTAGAGCCTCCATTTTTGCACTCAGGTCAAAGTCTCGCGCCCCTCTATCAGAATCCAGAGTTTTGAGAAGATTGGAGAAACTTCATTTTTCGCCCGAAAATGAAAAAAAACGAAAGGGGTAACACTGTCGTTTTTTTTTCGGGTCGAAATTTTGAATTTCGATATCTCAGCTCTGGAAGGGTCTAGAGCCTCCATTTTTGCACTCAGGTCAAAGTCTCGCGCCCCTCTATCAGAATCCAGAGTTTTGAGAAGATTGGAGAAACTTCATTTTTCGCCCGAAAATGAAAAAAAAAACGAAAGGGGTAACACTGTCGTTTTTTTTTCGGGTCGAAATTTTGAATTTCGATATCTCAGCTCTGGGAGGGTCTAGAGCCTCCATTTTTGCACTCAGGTCAAATTCTCGCGCCCCTCTATCAGAATCCAGAGTTTTGAGAAGATTGGAGAAACTTCATTTTTCGCCCGAAAATGAAAAAAAAACGAAAGGGGTAACACTGTCGTTTTTTTTTCGGGTCGAAATTTTGAATTTCGATATCTCAGCTCTGGAAGGGTCTAGAGCCTCCATTTTTGCACTCAGGTCAAAGTCTCGCGCCCCTCTATCAGAATCCAGAGTTTTGAAAAGATTGGAGAAACTTCATTTTTCGCCCGAAAATGAAAAAAACGAAAGGGGTAACACTGTCGTTTTTTTTTCGGGTCGAAATTTTGAATTTCGATATCTCAGCTCTGGGAGGGTCTAGAGCCTCCATTTTTGCACTCAGGTCAAAGTCTCGCGCCCCTCTATCAGAATCCAGAGTTTTGAGAAGATTGGAGAAACTTCATTTTTCGCCCGAAAATGAAAAAAAACGAAAGGGGTAACACTGTCGTTTTTTTTTTCGGGTCGAAATTTTGAATTTCGATATCTCAGCTCTGGAAGGGTCTAGAGCCTCCATTTTTGCACTCAGGTCAAAGTCTCGCGCCCCTCTATCAGAATCCAGAGTTTTGAGAAGATTGGAGAAACTTAATTTTTCGCCCAAAAATGAAAAAAATGAAAGGGGTAACACTGTCGTTTTTTTTCGGGTCGAAATTTTGAATTTTGATATCTCAGCTCTGGAAGGGTCTAGAGCCTCCATTTTTGCACTCAGGTCAAAGTCTCACAGTCCTCTATCATAATCCAGAGTTTTGAGAAGATTGGAGAAACTTAATTTTTCGCCCAAAAATGAAAAAAAACGAAAGGGGTAACACTGTCGTTTTTTTTTCGGGTCGAAATTTTGAATTTTGATATCTCAGCTCTGGAAGGGTCTAGATCATCCATTTTTGCACTCAGGTCAAAGTCTCGTGGCCGTCTATCATAATCCAGAGCTTTGAGAAGATTGGAGAAACTTCATTTTTCGCCCGAAAATGAAAAAAAACGAAAGGGGTAACACTGTCGGTTTTTTTTCGGGTCGAAATTTTGAATTTCGATATCTCAGCTCTGGAAGGGTCTAGAGCCTCCATTTTTGCACTCAGGTCAAAGTCTCGCGCCCCTCTATCAGAATCCAGAGTTTTGAGAAGATTGGAGAAACTTCATTTTTCGCCCGAAAATGAAAAAAAAAACGAAAGGGGTAACACTGTCGTTTTTTTTTCCGGTCGAAATTTTGAATTTCGATATCTCAGCTCTGGGAGGGTCTAGAGCCTCCATTTTTGCACTCAGGTCAAAGTCTCGTGGCCGTCTATCATAATCCAGAGCTTTGAGAAGATTGGAGAAACTTCATTTTTCGCCCGAAAATGAAAAAAAAAAACGAAAGCGGTAACACTGTCTTTTTTTTTTCGGGTCGAAATTTTGAATTTCGATATCTCAGCTCTGGAAGGGTCTAGAGCCTCCATTTTTGCACTCAGGTCAAAGTCTCGCGGACCTCTATCATAATCCAGAGTTTTGAGAAGATTGGAGAAACTTCATTTTTCGCCCGAAAATGAAAAAAAACGTAAGGGGTAACACTGTCGTTTTTTTTTCGGGTCGAAATTTTGAATTTCGATATCTCAGCTCTGGAAGGGTCTAGATCCTCCATTTTTGCACTCAGGTCAAAGTCTCGCGCCCCTCTATCAGAATCCAGAGTTTTGAGAAGATTGGAGAAACTTCATTTTTCGCCCGAAAATGAAAAAAAAACGAAAGGGGTAACACTGTTGTTGTTTTTTCGGGTCGAAATTTTGAATTTCGATATCTCAGCTCTGGGAGGGTCTAGAGCCTCCATTTTTGCACTAAGGTCAAAGTCTCACAGCCCTCTATCAGAATCCAGAGTTTTGAGAAGATTGGAGAAGCTTCATTTTTCGCCCGAAAATGAAAAAAAACGAAAGGGGTAACACTGTCGTTTTTTTTTTCGGGTCGAAATTTTGAATTTCGATATCTCAGCTCTGGGAGGGTCTAGAGCCTCCATTTTTGCACTCAGGTCAAAGTCTCGTGGCCGTCTATCATAATCCAGAGCTTTGAGAAGATTGGAGAAACGTAATTTTTCGCCCGAAAATGAAAAAAAAACGAAAGGGGTAACACTGTCGTTTTTTTTTTCGGGTCGAAATTTTGAATTTCGATATCTCAGCTCTGGGAGGGTCTAGAGCCTCCATTTTTGCACTCAGGTCAAAGTCTCGTGGCCGTCTATCATAATCCAGAGCTTTGAGAAGATTGGAGAAACGTAATTTTTCGCCCGAAAATGAAAAAAAAACGAAAGGGGTAACACTGTCGTTTTTTTTTCGGGTCGAAATTTTGAATTTCGATATCTCAGCTCTTGGAGGGTCTAGAGCCTCCATTTTTGCACTCAGGTCAAAGTCTCGCGGCCCTCTATCATAATCCAGAGTTTTGAGAAGATTGGAGAAACTTCATTTTTCGCCCGAAAATGAAAAAAAACGAAAGGGGTAACACTGTCGTTTTTTTTTCGGGTCGAAATTTTGAATTTCGATATCTCAGCTCTGGAAGGGGCTAGAGCCTCCATTTTTGCACTCAGGTCTAAGTCTCATGGCCCTCTATCAGAATCCAGAGTTTTGGGAAGATTGGAGAAACTTAATTTTTCGCCCCAAAAAAAAAACCATAAGGGGTACCACTGTCGGTTTTTTTTCGGGCCGAATTTTTGAGTTTCGATATCTCAGCTCTGGAAGGGGCTAGAGCCTCCATTTTTGCACTCAAAAAGGATGTCCATATCTCAGCTCTGGGAGGGTCTACAGCCTCCATTTTTGTACTCAGGTCTAAGTCCCATGGCCCTCTATCAGAATCCAGAGTTACAAGAAGATCAGAGCAACTCAAAATTTCGACCCCAAAAAAACGAAGGCACTAGACCCTTAAAAATGGAGGCACTAGACCCTTCCAGAGCTGAGATATGGACATCCTACATAGCATTTATGCCTTTATAAAAATAGTGGGTTCGTGTACGGTGGAATGTTGGGATGGCGCTTGGTGCTATGGACCCCGGGGGGCCTTCTGAGTGCGGTAAAATATATATATTTTTTCTCGATAGGAACTTTATTTAAAGTGTCTATCAAAAACACTACCCGAATCCCCATTCAATAGATTGCCGGTGAGACTGCGTCCAATTGCAGCATATTGGGTTTCGTGGGATGGGGGCGTGGCCCGGAAGTGGGCGGGGGGTGGTCCCGTGACATTTGGCAAATATAGTGGGTTATTGGACAAATAGTGGGTTCGTGGGACAGGGGCGTGTCAGTGGGCGGGGGGTCCGGTCCGGTGAAATGGTATACTGCTGGAATTTTTTTGACCTTGAGAAAAAGCTTAAAGTATAGACCAACAAATTTTATGTTTATTAATTTATTTCATGTTGGTACAGTTTTGGAAAGTACACCTGTTTTGACCTGATGTCCATTGGAATGGAGAAAAAAAAAAAATCACAATGAAAGCAATTATATAATTTTTTTTTTTTTTCGTTTGTTTTCATTTATAGAAACCTCATGAGCTGGGAAAATGTACTTTTATAATTTTCAGAAACTTGAAACAAAATTTAGGTCTGAGGGGGTTAGGACACATTCTATGCATATTTTCGCCAATCTATGTTTTGACTGATATACGGTAGGGGGCACTATTATGCTTATGCATCTTCTAAAACAGTACCTAATCTCCTCATCAAAACACAGGTGAAAAATAAGCAGAAACAAGCGATAGCGTATGTCAGCAGATGCTTATGTAAAATAACGCAATCATCAACATTAAACAGCATATAAATCTAAACTGCTTAATATTAATTACTGAAAAGTATACCCAGAATGAACTTTAGGACTGTGAAGAGTTGGGGGTGTTGATCTACTCCATCTGCTTTCCAGACATACATGATTTTCTCAGCTTTTTGTTCAAAAGGTTGCTTTTTTATTACACTTGAGCCCATTTACGTGTTGTTAAAAAAAATAATGAATGAAGCTAGAATAAAATGTTTTTTGTTTGTTTGATCAAAAATGGCAGTGATGACTGGCAACTTTTTTTTTTAAATGCTGTCGAGGAAAGAGTTAATTGCATTTCTGACTACAATACCCTCACCTTAATGACAAGTATGTCCTTTTTGGGATCATGAACCAGAAAGTCGAAAGCTTCATTCCAGTGAGGAGAGGTTGAACGATCACACACCTTTATATTAGACACAACAGAAATAGGAATTTAAATATATTACAAATAGATTAAATATATGGCATATAATGTTTTACACTAACGCATGATTGTCATTATTGATAAAAATCTCCTGCCTTGGTTTTGTACGATGTTCCTCCAAGTACAAGTTCAGCGGCAGCTTTGGGTTCCTTTCCGCTTTTCTTCAACTAGACACCAATATAACCATTATTACTTACCAAGGTTTATTAACAGGTTACTCTTCTAGTACAAATGTAATAATTCCATTAAAACAGTTTTATCAAGATTTTTTTAATAAAGACAAATTTATACTGAAAAATATGATTAGTGTGAATGACTCACAGGCAGTTCATGAGCTCTCTCTAAAAGAATAAACAGCATCGCTGCTGATGGCACAGATTTGTTCTGGTAGGACTGAGTGCTTTGCATCTGCATTACCTGATAAAAAAAAAAATATATATATATATATATATATATATTTTAGTATTAAGCCATTTTTTTGTATAAACAAAGAATCAACAGACTCCATGTGTCTTCATTTAAAACTGACTTGTTCCAATCTATCCTGCTGTGTTGTGGTGGGCAGCCATTCCAGAACCAAATGGACTCGACCATGTTTTATTTCATTCAAAGTAAACCACTGAAAAAGAAAAGCCAACAGGGAAAAATTATTGTGTTGTGCTTTTATGAAAAGCACAACGCTTATTGTGTTGTGATTTTATGAATCTGAGCCAAATGGGTTGATGACACTCACTTCATCATTGTACTGGGATCTGATGATGCCTCCAAGTTTGAGCTTGAACCTGAGCACACATGGAGACAAAAGTAAAGTGAATTTGTGTCGATTATGGTATCTGAAATAATATGTAAAAAAAAAATTGTTGCATATTCAACTCTTTCTTTTTAATTCTCAGAAGCTCAGAAGAATCTGTTTAGTTCTTATTACTACTTTGTATAATACTGTGTGTGCGCGTGTATATATATATATATATATATATATATATATATATATATACACACACACATGAAGACAGCTACAATAGCCTCTAAAGTCTGTCTAAAGTTTTTGTTAAATATTAACATTTGTATCAGGCTCCTATGTATAGGTTTCTACCCAAGTACTGGCATTTCTGAATGGGCTGAGATTTCTGGGATTTAGTGAGTTTGAAGTGAAAGTATTAGATGAACATATACTATGTGCAGAAAACATTCACTCAATATTATTATCTCACTTTTGACAGAGGTGGCTTTTAGAGGCTTTTGCGTCGGAGGTCTTCATATTTATATACTGTATGTGTATACAGTACTGGTCAAAAGTTTAAAAACAGTACTATTACTATTTTTGATACTTTTTTCAGGATTCTTTGATGAACAAAAAGTAAAAAAACAAAACAAAAAAACAGCAACCAAAAAACAGCACTTATTTAAAATAGAAATCTTTTGCAACAATATGCACTACTGTTCAAAAGTTCAGGGGTCAGTCATTTTTTATTTTTTTATTTGAAAGAAATGAATAATTTCTTTTCAGTAAGGATGTGTTAAATTGATAAAACGTGTTTTATACACACACACACACACACACACACATTACAGTAATGAGACATGGAGCGAACATGTGCCTAGTTGTTCAATAAAATTAGTTTAATGATGCAAAAAAAATAAATACACTAACCTTCCAAGGAAATCATCAGAGTCAACATCCTTGTCATAGACCTCAAACTTCACCTCTAGATTATGATCAGGACTCAGAATCATCTAGTAAATAAAAAAGAGTAACAATTAAGCCCTTTTAATGTTTTATTTATATTTTTGTTTACTGATAATAATTTAAAACTAGAGAAAAACACAAACCTTTCTATGATATCTTGACATTTTTCAAAACTACATTCTCTTATTCCTACCTCATACATCTCATTCCAGGTGGGATTGAGATTCTCCTTGATCACATGACTCTTAAAGGTTGTTTCTCCGATATGAATCTTGACATACGGGTCGCTCTTCCCCTTCACCATCCCACCCATCATGTTGTCCTTCGCAACCAGATCTTGAGCCTCCAAAAGATGGATACGCAGCACCCCCTGTGGGACATATATTAAACAACAACGACAACATTAAAAGAATCCTAATGTGATCCTGCCAAGACACGTACCAACAACCTTAAACCTAATACTAATAGCAGAAGGCATGTTGATCCAGGAAACTAAAAGGTCAATAAAATAACAGACTCACCTTGGTGCCAAAGCTGGGGTCATGGCTAGTCTTCTGGGGTCGTACGTCTGTTGAACTAGAGACTTTAGACTCTCCAGCAGAAACACTGGGAGAAACCTTCTTGTGAGACCTGTTTAACATGAAACGCACACAGACATAAACTAATCTTTATATGATCATAACCCATTATTGTTATGAATAATGGCATATTACTTTGTTAATTCAAGCTAAAATGGGATTATCAAAACCATAGAAAACTCACTGTTCTACTGGTTTATCCACACGTTGTTCTTCATGGGATGATCCAAATGTTTTTACTGGTTCCATGTATCCAGCCACATTAGAAGTGGAATCAGGAAGTTTGGTGAGATCCTGTAAATGAAAAGTAACAAATGAGCAAATATATATGTATTTTTTAATAAATAAATGAAATAAAATAATAGCTGTGGTCACCATTCACTTTCAGCAAAACAATGTTTATTGTAACACTTTTGATAAATATGTAAATATCTATGTATTTTTAAAATAAACATTAAAACTAGATGTGTGATAACACAAATACATGATACATACATAATGTATATGAAATACATCTGATGGAAATGTTTGATTCATATTTTAAAATTATATATAAATTTAATCAAATAAAACATTGACATTAAAATACAGTGGTTAATAAATATATAAATAAATTGATAAACAAAACATGAAATTCATTCAAATAAAATCTTTGAGCGAGTTATGCTTTACACACCTTAACCTCCGTTAGTTGTGTTTTGGGTGCAGACGGCGTGTGATGCTCATCCATGACACGGGCGGCTGTTTGTTTCTGAGGTTCTTCAGGCCGTGGTGTAGGTACCGGTAGAGTAAAGGCTGCTAGGTTACTGATCCTGTTGGTCACGAGCACAAAATAATCTGGTTCAGCCCTCAAGATAAAATGATGTGATTTAAATGAAATCAGTAATCATCACAAAATAAATCGAACCCTTTTGCTGGCAGCTTCTTCCTCTCAGACTCCTTACTGACTGCAGCTTGTGAATGTTCAGCAGCGACTGGTGCTTTTTCTACATGCTGTTCACCCACTGAATGCTGTTCTTCAACAACAGGCTTTTTACGATGAAGGACACTTGAATCCATTCTCGAGTCCAAAATCTGATAATAAAGTAGAGCAATTAGGCATTCAAAAGTGTGTTATGGTCATGATTTGACACGCCGATAACAAGAGATTCATGCACAATAAAAAAAAAAAAAAACTGTAAAAAACTTTTTTTTGACTGTAGTTTCTAGAAAAAGTAGTTTCATCATAATAATTCATTCACCTTAAGTTGTGCTCTCAGCAGAATTTGACTGTCAGGACCGGCTCCATCCAAACTCAACCATTGGTCCATCAGTAGATCTGGTTTTGAAAGCAACTCTCTGATTGGTAGAACCACACAGCCCAAGGGCTGCTCAAAGGCACTTGAAAGCTACAGCAGTGAAATGAGAGAAAAATGTGACCAAAGATTATTAATTAAAAAAATTATTAAATTATTAATTTAAAATGTAAAATAAATTACATAATACATGTACATTTATTATACTTTTAATAATAATACCTATTATTATTATTGCTATTATAAATAATACTAATAATTTGATAATTAAACATTCTACTTAATATAAATAATAGACACAATGATTAAAATTTAATTTAGATAATATATCATGTCAAACCCCAGGACATGTTGACTACCCCAATATAGACATTTAAACTTTTATTTTTAATTGAATGTAAAAGGTTTGCAAAGTTTCAAATACCAAATAGTCAATTGTCTCTCAAAAGAAAGAAACGATTCTGAATTGCCCGAAATGAGTCATCAGTAGTTCCAGTCTCACTTCCCGCTCGATTATACATACAGTAGTGCTTCTAACAGATTTGAAAAATGCCCGTCTATGCTCTTCATTCATTGGCTGCCAGCAAAAGACATCTACTTTTCCCCGCCCTCAAAAGCTGTAGTTGTGGCTGAGACTGGAGGAGTTTGGTTCATGTTGTCGACGTGTCAGGAAGATGCTGTTTTCTGCGCTGTGAAAGCAAATCCACTTCGCATTCAATTCAAAAGGATGAGGACTAGTGCTGGAATAGATACGGTAAAATCGACGCTATCGCTACGGTTACTATTGCTGAAGAAGATCCAGAGGTGAAATTCAGATATGGCAATGAGTGTTTCGTTTCATTTGTCAAAGTCATTTGCGATAGGGTGCAATGTAGGGCCTTGAATCCTTTATCGTTTCAGACACTGTGAGAAATGAGGTGATGCTGCGATGTGAGAAAATCAAAGTGTTTTTGATCATGTATGCATGTAAACCTGTAAACTTCCAATTTAAAATTAGAAACCTAATATACTTCACCTTTATAATAAGAGTCTCCTCTCTTGGGTTGTGGACCAGAAAGTGAAAATCTTCACTCCACTGAGGAGATGTGGTGCGGTCACACACCTTTAAAGAGACCAGCAAAGAAGTTACTTACATTAAGGGCCAGAAATGGACACACAACTTTATCTTTACATAAGGCACAAGTTCCACCTTGGTTTTACGAGAAATGTCACCGAAAATCAGCTCTGCAGCAGCTTTAGGTTCCTTTCCACTCTTCTTCAGCTGCACACATGAACACAAATGAAAGTGTTTTGATCACAGCAGTTGATCCTAAACAGCTGAACTGAATTTGTGTGAAAATGCTTGTAAGTGCATGTGTGTAAGACGTACCGGCAGGTCATGAGCTCTCTCCAAGAGGACGTAGAACAGAGCTGCCGACGGCATGGATTTGTTCTGGAACGAATGTTCTGACTGTAACTGCAGAGCCTGGACACGAAGAATACAAGAGAACCATTGAAAATGCAGAAAATAATGCCAAATTAAATCCTAGAAAATATATTCACATTAAATATACTTCATAATAATAATAATACACAATAAACAAACATATTTAAAAAAATTATTTCATATTAAAATAAACACTTTACTCTGATCTAATATTTATCATTTTTATTGAAAGGTTCGAGCCTCACTTAAAGTTTTAGGAGGTGCTTGAAGTAAATCAATTAAATAAAATAAATGAGATTTATAAAAAGGTCTTGAATAGATGCATTGCACATGGATCGAATTACTATTGATACTCAAAAACATCATATGAATGAATATAATATATTTCAGCTTTAATAATGACCTTTTGCAGTCGGTCAGGTTGTGTTACTGTGGGCAGCCACTCCAGAATCATATGAACACGGCCATGTTTGACATCACTCAGAGAAAACCACTGACACAGAGGAAGAAAACACAACAGAATTAATATATTACAATACTTTCTCACCTTATCAGTAAACTTACTAGCAAATCCTCTCTAAATGCCAAATAAAAGACAATTTGTCTAAACTGTTCAAAATGAGGAAAGATGCTACACTCACTTCATCAGTCAACTGGGACTGAATGATCTCCTTCAAGCTGATCTTCAGCCTGTGGACACATACAGGATCAGTAAAATGACACGGACAAGCATCATGTCAACATGCCAACGCGTGTTCGACTTTCATCCACATTCCAGTGTTATTTTACTATTAATTATATACCATTATAGTATTTATCACAGGTAAGTTAATTAAAGCACTAAGGGTGACTTGACTATTTATAAATAGCTTGAATGTATATATTTCCAATTTTCATTTAAATTTGAGTAATTTTGTTGTGCTTTTCCATTTTTAATATCTCAATTTAGCTTTATTTTTATTTAGTTACTTTTAGCACTTTTTTTCTTATATTTAAAAAAACATTTTAGATATAATATTTATTTTATATTAGATGTATTACATTTATTTTATTTAATTTTTATTTTAGCTTACACAAAGTATTTTTATTCGTTTTATTTAACAATTACAACGCTGCCACGTACCTCCCCAAAAAGTCATCTTTGTCCATGTCCTTGTCAAAAACCTCCACAAGGACATCAGAAGTCGAGCTGGAGGCCAGAACCAGCTGGGAAAAGCATTGATCGCATGATATTATATTTAAAACCCTTTTAACATCAACTAAAACGGCATCTGATGACCTAAACCCACCTCATACATCTCATTCCAGGTGGGATTGAGATTCTCCTTGATCACATGACTCTTAAAGGTCGTGTCTCCGATATGGATCTTGACATACGGGTCGCTCTTCCCCTTCATCATCCCACCCATTTTGTCCTTCGCAACCAGATCTTGAGCCTCCAGCAGGTGGAGGCGGAGCACGCCCTAAAAAACATCAAATGTTCTCACTATGTTTTGGATTTATAAGCCATATCAACAATGCCATCAGCCTAATATTTCTCACCTCGGTACCAAAGCAGGGATCAGGGCTGGTGTGTAGGGGTCGAAGGTCATCTGAGCTGGACACTTCCGTGACCTCTGGGAATTCCTCCTCTTCTGGGACTGACACAGAGGAAGTCCTGCTGACAGGAGACGGTGGGACCTCTTCAATACTAGACCTAAATCCCCCCAAACAAACACAGACACGCACGTCAAAGTCAAAGTAAGTTTATTGTCTATGTGGTCAAAGAAGTTACATAACATAACAATATGAATATGAAACATTGTTTTTTTAACATAGTATCAATAAAAACACATACTTAACAGTCGAGTATAATCATTAAATACACACTTAAATACAGTTTTCTAAAGAACATAACTTTTACATGAACCTGCAATAGATTTATAGAGTTCATTTTTCATTTTTAAGATAAAATTATGAGTGAAATATCAGGTGTTCTGCAAAACTGTTCATTTGAATTAAATAAAATATCTTCAGTTTAAGGCACTGTTCGAGGGCACTGTGACGTGAAATTCTCCTCTCACTTTTGCACTAATTCCTCCTCCTGTTTTCTTCTAATGCTGGATGCTTCAGAGCTCAGATTCTCATGCTGGTCTTCAGAGCTCTCCGTCGCTTTAGGGCAAAGAATCTACAACACAAGGTAACAACAGATCACGCCACCTCAGAGTCAGACAGCTGCCTTCTAAAAATCAGCATCCTTGTAAATATCCAATAACGCCCCACACGTTGACGGGATTGGTTACATGTTTGTGATGCTAGAAATTAGGGGTGTGTTTTTGTACACAACAGTTTTAAGGAGAAAATACTCCGCAATGGTGTTGACTGATGAATTTGCACACGGTTTTTCTCTAAAACACCACATAGACATATAAACACAATTAAAAACTTGATTTTCACTACGAGGGGTCTCAATATTTAAATAGAAACAAGTTAATATTTCACAGTATTGCTGTTTTTAGAGTATTTTGATGATTCCGTGTGTGTGTTTTACCTTCAGTTGAGCTCTGAGCAGAATCTGACTCTGAGGTGACGCTCCATCCAGATTGAGCCACTGGTCCAACAGCAGATCTGGTTCAGAGAGAAGCTCTTTAATGGGAATCACCACAGATCCCAGAGAGAAATCCCAATTGTGGGATAACTGGTGAGAAAAAGTGAGGTTAAAGGGTTAATGTCAGATGGTAAAGTGGGTTGCAAGTCAAATACTGCATAAAAATGTGCTGTTTGCGAGTTCTAACCTTAACAACAAGGTCTTCATTAAAAGGGTTTCGAACCAGGAAGTGAAACGCTTCATCCCATTGGGGAGAGCTGTTGCGGTCACAGACCTACATCACACAGAATCAAGGAAAAAGAAAATCAATTTTATCCACACATCATTGACCAAATATTTAAACAGTATCTGTGGTAAAGCAGTTTCTCACCGTGGTTCTATGAGAAGTTCCTCTCAAAATCAGCTCCACTCCAACTTTAGGTTCCTTTCCACTCTTCTTCAACTAAACACGTAGAGAAAAAATAAGATTTAGAGAACCATGTGTAAAGCACTGTGGGTAAATGTTTCATTAAAGTATCAACTTTGTTTCAGATATTTCTCCTAAAATGTTTCTAAAACAAATCAGTTGTTGAAATATAATACTGTTCAAAAGTTTGGGGATTTTTTGAAGATGTTTTTGAAAGAAGTTTCTTCTGCTCACCAGGGCTGCATTTATTTGCTTAAAAATACAGTAAAAACAGTAATATTGTGAATTATCATTAGAATTTCAAATAACTGTTTTCTATTTTTAATATATAAGCTGCTTTTTTACCATTATTACTCCAGTCTTCAGTGTCATATGATCCTTCAGAAATCATTCTAATATGAGGATTTGCTGCTCAAGAAACATGTCTGATTACTATCAATGTTGAAAACAGTTGTACAGCTACATATTTTTGTGGAAACTGTACTTTAAGAATTCTTTGATTAATAGAAAATTTGAAAGAACAGCATTTGAAATTTAAATATTTTTTTAACATTATAAACATATTTACTGTCACGTTTGATCAATTTAATGCAACCTTGCTGCTGAATAAAAGTTTTCCCCCAGAGAAATAGCAGCTATATATATCATTTGAGTAATGTTTAAGTTGATATTGAGATCCTAGACTTCTGATTGCACACTTTGTTTCCTCACAGTTTGAGATATTGTTGAGGTATTTTCTGAAACTCTAGAGGGGAACATAAAAGATCACTGGGGTCTTTTTCTCAGGAGAAAAATCTGAAAAACAGGAGGATCTCAGTCTCTCCATGTCATTACTGTCCGGGAAGACAAATGAGATATTTAAGAGATGTCACTTGTGTCATACTCACAGGAAGCTCATGTGCGCGCTCCACATACACAAACAGAAGAGCGGCAGACGGCACTGTCTTATTGGTGTATGAGGTCTTTGATTGGTACAGCAACACCTGATGAAGAAATCATTCAGTTAACCAGTTAGTTTCCTCAATGTATTTTCAACACAGACTGAGATTGATGGAGGATGAGAGATGGTTCTGCCCACCTGCTGGAGTTTCTCTGGTTGTGTTACAGTGGGAAGCCATTCCAGAGCGAGATGAACACGGCCACGTTTCACATCGCTCAGAGAAAACCACTGCCACACACATACAGTCACAAGAGGATACATGTTTGAGCATCTTTATATAATATACATCTTATTTTATACTTATTACTACTGATGCATGCATATATACTCAACCTCATTAATGTATTGGGAGCTGATTATGTCACTCAGATTCATCTTCAGCCTGAAAGAAAAACAATATAAATATATATGCCTAAATGAATGTGTAAGAGTTATACTGGATTACATTGACAGCAGCCTTCTTACCTGCCCATAAAGTCATCTTTCATGTCCATGTCCTTATCAAAAACTTCCAATGTCAAATCCTGACCAGGAAGCTGTGTCAAAACAACCTTGAAAAAAATAATGGAAAATGGCAAGTTAAAACACTTAGTCATAGTACCAGAAATACTACTGAGAAAAGTCCTGCTGATAAATGTTTGGAAGACTAGCACACTTCACAATTTGCAGTACATACTGTGTACAGTTAATTTATTTTTTTTAAATGGCGTGTGAAACAGCATGCAACAATACATATGTCAAACATTGTTATATAGTATAGTATAGTATAGTAGAATGGCAGTTTGTCATTCTGGACAAAGCGTCAAGGTTTGATTTATAAATGCATTTGCAAGTATTCTCACCTCATACATCTCATTCCAGGTGGGGTTGAGATTCTCCTTGATCACTTGACTTTTAAAGGTTTCACCTCCAATTTGTATCTTGACATACGGATCGCTCTTCCCCTTCACCATCCCACCCATCAGGTTGTCCTTCGCAACCAGATTTTGAGCCTCAACGAGGTGGATCCGCAGCAGCCCCTGCAGGAACAAAGTGCAGATCATTTTAATGAGGTTTGATAAACAAGGTTCGGGAGGAGCAGGTGCAGTTAATTAACCCAATCAGCACCAGTGGAGAGCAATCAGTAATCAATCTAGGAGAAGATAAATATCAGGGGGTGGGGGGTACTCTGGGGGGTACTCTGGGGGGGTACAATCTTCAGTACTCTGGGTTCGGGCAGAAATCCGAGCTCGGAGCCCTCCACCCGGACAGTTGTTTAACCCATTCACCCAGAGAGTCTTTTTTGGCCCATCGTTTTTTGATCTAGCTCAGAGTTGCTAATTTATCCAAAAATAATATAAAACACACTTCTAGGCATTTGCAAGCTAATACTAAACAGATTAACAAAAAATACAGAATTTTGCCAACCGCTGGTTTGCTGAGAAGATGATTTTGTTTGGATTGGTTTCCAGCTCAACAAAACAGCATGTGGTCAGCCACCTTGTTACTACCACTCTGGCACTTGTGAGTTCAATATTCATCCACTAGGTGTCTCTATGCAGGGACCAGAAGTGGCACTCTGGGCTTTTGAAGTTAAATTTGACAAAAACATTTTTTTTTTTTGTTCATTTTGGTAGCAGCAATTAACAGCGGCCAAATTTGACCCGTGGGTTCCCCAGTAGATGAGACCTGCACACCTCAGAAGCGAAGCTGGAATGGGGCGTCGTCTTCTGTGGACGCGAGGCAGAGCTCTTCGAAAGAGGGCCACTGGAGAGGAGGGAGGAAGTTACTGCAGATTCATCCAAACAGAGAACCTGCAGGAAATGACATCAACATAAGCTATGTTTCCAACCAACGTTGTGAATTTAACTTGTGTGCAAAACTGGAATATCACAAACAAACAGCCGTTTTCATCTATGTTCACGAGAGCACCATGACGAATGCGTGGAGCAGATGTTGTTGGAGATGAATATTTTGTAAATAAAGTGAAAAATTATGTTGTTGTTTTTGCATGGAAGAGTACATGTATACGTGTATATGTGATGAATTTACCCTGAGAACTGTGTTGATGTGGATGCGGCTCTCTGAGCCAGAATTCTCAAGATTAAACCACTGATCTAAAGTCAGATCTGGACTCGAGAGAAGATGGGAAACAGGAATGGACAGACTTCCCAAAACCTGTACACGGTCATTATCCTTCACCTGAAAAAGAGAGTGAGTCAATGTAAAAATGGTTTAAGTAACATGAATGTCAACCAGGAAAAATTCACACTCGGAAAAAGAGTCCAGGAAGTAATCACATCTGAACCCTGTTTACACCAGTATTGAGAGCTTGTGTATGTTCATAACAGGGCAGATGATGTAAGCATACCTGTACACTAATGTTCTCTTTGCTTGGGTCTCTGATGAAAAAAGTGAACGCGTCCTCCCATTGAGGGTTCACGGTATTCCAGCAAATCTAAGAAGAGGGGAAATAAGTGAGTGAGAAGAGCGAGTCACATGGGAAAGTTTGGTTGGCACAGGTGGTCATTGTGTGTCTTACCCGGCTGTCACGAGTAACATCCTGCACTGAGATTTGAGCAATTGGGTTGGGATCCTTATTACCTTTTTTCATCTAAAAACAGAAGAAACGGATACAGACACACTTAAAACTAACATAAAATAGCATATGCATGTCAGGTCATTTTGTCATCAATATAATTATGTTTCCAGATTAAACCAATAAAAAATAACTATTTCATATAAATAAGTTTAGTAAACAATTCCGTTTAAATGATTTTTAAAATGTTTTTGATAGAAGTCTCTTCTGCTCACCAAGGCTGCATTTATTTGATCAAAATACAGTGAAATATTATTACAATTTGAAAGCACTGTTTTCTATTAGAATAAATTGGAAATATAATTTATTCCTGTGATCAAAGCTAAATTTCAGTATCAATACTGCAGTCTCCAGTGTCACATGATCCTTCAGAAATCATTCTTATATGATTTGCTGCTCAAGAAATATTTCTTATTATTATCAATGTTGAAAACAGCGTTGATGCTTAATATGGAAAACAAGGGAATAAAAAACAAAAAAGGGAATTACGTTTCATTAATCTCAAAATTCTGAACCGAGTTTATATGATGCAATTCTGAGTTTATAACTCACGATTCTGGAATTGCGAGAAAAAACCTCACAAGTTTATATATGATATTCAGTCTGAATTGTGACATAAAAGTCAATTTTTTCACAATTTTTTACTTTTATTACAAAGCAAAGCACTATAGACTTAAACTAAGTGCTTTATTGTAAACACAATGTATGCTTTAGAACTGAGAAAGGAGTTTTATTATCTGTCTAATATCAATTATTATCTGTGGTCAACCGTATTTCCCAAAATGTGCATAAAATAGGTGGATGGAAACAGCTAATAAAGCCAGGACATTCTTTTTAAATCTTCCAGACCGCAGAGCTGTAAGCTTGAGCACTCTGGCATATTCACTTGATGCAAGTGTGTACTTGTTTCAAGAGTTTTAAGTATCAACGTGTGCCTCTTAAGTGAATTTTTTTTTGCATTGCACTTCTAGTAAAATATTCTGGATGCGGGAAACGGTGCGAGTGCTTTCACAGAGTGCACCCTCAAGACCATGAGCTGAATAAGATATATCTAATGTTTCATTTAATAGTTTCTCTAGAAATGGCTGCCATCCTCTAAATCTGCTTCAAAGTGGGCGGCAGCCAGTCTGCTGCAGAGCATAAAAGGGTAATAGTAGCAGATTGTGGGTAACCAGGAGCATACACACACACACTTGTTTGGTTTCTCTACCATGGTGGGGCCTTCCATTAAATTCTACTGTTTTTATACTGAGCTAATGATGTTTTTTATCCCCTATCTTAAATATAACCCAAACAGAAACCTTTTAGCAGTTTTATATGTTGATTGAGACATTATTTAGTGTATTTATTAACCATTTTCATTGTAGGCATTGTTGGCTCGTCCCCACATTAGGGTGATTTCAGGTTTCACTTCCTTTTCAAAGACAAAGCGGAAAAAAACTGACTCGCATATAATACTGTTCAAGAGTTTGGGGCTTGTAAGATTTTTTTATTAAGAAATTAATGCGTTTATTCAGCAAGGATGCATTAAATTGATCATAATTGAAGTTAAGACATTTACACTGCTGCAAAACATGTCTATTTCTTTTGAACTATCTAATCAATATAGAATTAAAAAAGTGTGTCATAGTTTGCTGTTTTCAACATTGATAATAATAAGAAATGTTTCTTGAGCAGCAAATCAGCATATTTGAATGATTTCTCAAGGATCATGTGACACTGAAAACTGGAGTAATGATGCTGAAAATTCAGCTTTGCTCACAGGAATATATTACATTTTAAAATATATTCAAATTAGAAAATTTTAATAGTATTCCAGAATATTCCTGTTTTCCTGTGTACTTGAATAAATAAATGCATGGTAGGTAAGCAAAACTACTGTGTCTGTGTGTTTTCTGTAATGGGTAGGGATAAGGGATGAAATATACAGTTTGCACAGTATAAAAATCATTTTCAATGGAATGTGCCCATTAAACATAACGTGTGTGTGTGTTAAAACAAAGAGTGCAGCAGGAAGTTGACGTGAGAGTATTACTCACAGGAAGTGCCTCAGCCTTGTCCAAATACAATGCCATGATGGCTGCTGAGGGTGGCTTTGCTGTTTTACTCACCACACTTTCATTTCTCTTCAAAACCTGAGTGAAAGAGAGAGAGAAAAAAATGAGGGCAAAGTAGGGCGGAGCGAAGCTACTGTCAAAACTCCTGTTTGAAGTTGCTCTGTTTGTTAAGTATGTAAAGTAAGCTTTCTGTCATGTTCAAAGATTATTGGGTTTTGTTAAAAGGTGGAGTACATGAACACACTGTTTGCATGTGTGGAAAACATAGCACACCCATTTCCCAGAATCCCCCCTGTGTTCTGTGTTTGTACGGTTTTACAAGACCTCTGTCAGTCTTCCTGTGTCGGCTTCTAGTGTCAGCCACTCCAGTCTGAGGTGAACCCGCCCTGTAGGGGTGTCCTTCAAAGTGAACCACTAAGAAGAGGACATTAAAACATCAAATAATCAGCCATGCAAAATTCTACAATATGAGACCGACATATTGAAATGCATAATAAAAGACACAAATATTCCACAAACAAGCCAGTCATTATTGCAAAATAACAGAGTGATACAAGACTGAATCGAGGCACAGACCACCTTGTCAGAGGTTTATTTCGCAGCTCAGCGTACAGTGGTACGACATCAGTGTTATTAAATGTAATTTATTCTTATAATATTATAAAACATATATGACACGCTACTGTAAGCAAATAAGACATGCTGCTGCTGTACACTACAGCATACAGTACATGAACTACCCATAGCATATCTAAAAAGAAGGAGCTGGGGAAGGTGGAGGGTTTCTGAAAGTGTACTGCAAACTGCTACAGAAAACACTGACTAAGTATTTGAAAGTTGAGCAGCGAGCTCATTGGCTACTGATGTGACAGGAACCAATCAGCTGTGCCCTGTCAGCCTGCACCATCTAGAGATTCATGACAGAACTTTTTATTTCAGTCATTACTAGGGCAGTTTTTCGACTAATATTTCTATAATACTTAAAAGTTTTAGAGAATGACGAGGGATATGAAACTAGAAAGAAAATCAGAAATATAAAGTTTTGCTACATTAAAATATTTGCTTGCAGAATTCCTTGATGAACCAAACAGAATCAAGCATTCAGGCATGTGATCATTTTACTTATAAATAAATAATAATAATTGTAATATACATTGGTTTTAGTGGTTTGAAGTTTCATCAATATAGATTTCATGTCACTTGTGGCTAAAGTTATGCACACACTTGCAAATCAAATCAAGTTAAACACGCAAACACACACACATTATCTAAATGTTCTCACCTCATCAACTATTTTAGATTTCTTCACAATCCCCAAGTCTAATTTTGTCCTGAACACAAGTGAGATAAAGAGAATCAACACAACGGTGAGAGAATAGAGATCAGCAAACAATAAAAAACACAAAACATGAGTTTATGGTAATGGTGGCTTATGGTAGGACACTATAACTGATGTTCAGAAGATGAAAACCTAGAACAGATCTATATCAAAGAGGTCATATTATGAGAAAATAACATTTTTAAGAAACGTTTGGAATTAAAGAGTTTAATGCACTATGGAAACACTTTCAAAAAACAAGATAACTTCAGTGTAAATTGTTTTACTGCAAGAAATCTTGACAAACATTATAAGGATTATTCGCTTATAATGTTAAAACATTAAAGATATGACTCCTTTGAGAGAAAAAATGAGAAACGGAATGACAGGACATGAAAGTGATATGGTACCTGCCCAGGAAATCATCTTGATCAGGATCTTTATCAAACACTTCCACCTCTAGCTCCTGACCAGGCACCTCATGAACGATGACCTGACAGACAGACATGCATGAAACACCAAAGACACACCGACATTAACAGCGTGGGACATCAATGACAAAACGCGGCGTAAATGGTCAGACATTTAAACACACACAGATACATATGACCTTATGAAGTTCATCACATTTACATCATATATTAATATTACGATATCAAATGGCTTATACAGTACAGCCGGGGAAATCAGTCTTTAAAGAGTTACTTCTTTTGTTGATATTGCAATGTGGTGCCATTTTAACACCCACCTCATACATTTCACCCCATTTGGGATTGAGTGTATTGTCCAGATGCTGGGATTTGAAGGTTTGCGGCCCGACTCTGAGCAGGGCGTACGGGTCAGACACACCAGACACAATGGTGTCCTTCGCAGCCAGACTTTCGGCCTCCACCAGGTGAATACGCACAACTCCCTTGAAGAAATAAAGAAAGATGCACAGAATATGAAAGACTGCAGTGCAGGGAACTTTTTCATTACAGCATTACTCCTAAACGAAAATAACCAATTACATGGTACCATTATGTTTTATGGAAAGCGATGATTCAGAAACATGTATGCTACTTCTGCATTAAAATTATTGAAAAATATTTCAAATTACACTGCAAAAGTGGCACAGGACACTAACTTTCAACAGATTGGAGTCAGCAGGATATTTTTTTCTTTTTGAAATAAACGAATACTCTTATTCACCAAGGACACATTAAATTTAACAAAGGTGGCAATAAAGACATTTATAAATATGTCATAAAATAATTATATTTAAAACAAATGCTGTTCATTGAATGTTTAATTAAAAACTCTAATCTCTCATGGTTTCCACAAAAATATGAAACAGCAGACCGGTTTTCAACATAGAAAATAATAAGAAATGTTTCTTGGGCAGCAAATAAGCATATTAGAATGATTTCAGAAGGATCATGTGACAATGAAGACTTGGGTAATGATACTAAAAATTCAGCTTTGATCACAGGAATAAATTACATTTTAAAATATATTAAAATTAGAAAATGTCAATAGTATTCCACAATATTTGCTGTCACAATTAACACTGTTACAACCCTATTAATTACATTTTAAAACATATTCATGTATTCACAGTTATTTTAAATTTTAATAATATTTCACAATATTTCAGTTTTTAATGTAGTTTTGATTAAATAAATGCAGTTTTGGTGAGCATAAGAGACTTCTTCCAAAAGCATAATTTTTTTTAACTGAGCCAAAACTTTTGAACTGTTCAGTAAATGTTAATTACAAAAACCAAAGTATCATGTATTTGAGTAATTTGGTCATTGTATGTTGATTGGATATGTGTAAGGTGTGTATGCGTGTGTTACCCTAGGCAGAGGGCTCCTCAACTGAGCCACATGCAGATCTGCCACCAGAGGAACAGTGAGACGATTGGGCAAAACCAGGAACGAGGCAATCGCGTCCATGATCACAGTGTCTGACATCATACTGAGAAAAGGAACAGGGACAGAAAGTGTGACATTTTTTTTTTTTTAAAGAAACGGATGTCGATCAGGACAGTGAGTGTACTGAACTGAATAAATTGTTACTGTGTATGTGTAATAACTAAAACTCACTTGACCCCTGGGATGTCCAGCAGGTTGGTCAAACCGGTCCAGTTAATGGTCAGTTTCTAACAACAAAGAGGAAAAAGGAGAAGACTACATGATTCTTTTAAAAGTAATATTCTAATTCAAGCACTAATGAAAGAATAAAGACAGTAAGACTCATAACACACTTGCAAGAAGACTAATGCAGAACATTTTAAAGTTCAATGGAGCTTCAGAGAACACAGGAGGGTTTCAACTTCCTCAGTTAATGGATGTTACCAAGAACTAATAATGCATTTGATCTGAACCAATAGGCTTAGATTAAGGCAGGATTAGGCCTTAGTACAATTAGGACATTAAAGTAGCTTTTATAAACGTGCCTTAGAAAAAAACATTATAGGTGTGCCTCTCGAGACAAAACAATCACACTGACATATTTCAAGATATGTCAGTGCAAGTTGCTTTCAGTTAAAACATGTTCAGTTCAAACATGCATTTTAGTCTGGGACTAGGCTTAAGACTTAGAGAAACTGGGGGATAGTGTAATGTCAAAATTGATTTAAGCTCAAAACTTAAAGAGACTGGGGGATAGTGTAGTGTCAAAATTGATTTAAGCTCAAAAGAATCATCTAGTCAACCATAGAAGAACCCTTATTTTTCATCTAATAGGTCCTTTATTGGCATCCATGAAGAACCTTTAACATACATGGAAACTTTCCGGTCCACAAAAGCTTCTTTATAGTGGTGAAGTATGTGTTTAGAGACACTCACGGGTCTTTGGATGAAGAACATGGTCACAGCACCCACGATTGGGACGTCACCGATCAATGGCTCCAAAATCACACGCATCATTCCATGAAGCTGAAAGAATGCAAGTGGAATTATCTCTCAAGATTTCATTTCTACAGTGGGACCATGCATCAATTGTCCTGCAAAACACAATCTCACCTGTATTCCCTTCACACCAGCCTTGCAGAAATACCTCTTCACCTCCACGTTTATCTCGACATCCCCCACGTAACTGAGAAAATATGACGGAGAGGAAACATTAGGTTGCTTTGAACTCTTTACAAATAAATTTAACTATTCTGCTGAATTTGTTCCAAACAGCTAAAACTTGATGTAAAACTAAACAAAAAACGAAGTCTTTAAATAGGATATTAGGGGTGGAATGGTACACGGAAGTCACGGTTCGGTTAATACATCACGGTTCGGTACAATAGAGTGAATAGTAAAACAAAAATTCAAAAGGCATTTTTATAAATATCTTAAGCCTTATACTTTTTAAATAAGTTTTATTTAACATAGAGCTAGTTTGTAGAGCAATGACAATAGTTTTATATAATTATTTTATGAATTAAATTAATAAAAAGACTAAAAGACCTTGAGATATGTTTGATAATTGTACCTGAATGAATTTAAAATTAATTTGCTATATTTCAGATTTGTTTTTCTTAATTTTAATTATTCTCATTTGAATTATAAATAATTGATTTCGGTATAAAATAATACTACCATTAAAAACACATTTGATTTTCTTTTTTAATCAATGTAGAATGTGCAACTTAAAAATAAACAGATTAGTGCTCCGACTCCAAGC
This sequence comes from Pimephales promelas, assembly GCF_988280905.1. Classification (NCBI taxonomy): domain Eukaryota; kingdom Metazoa; phylum Chordata; class Actinopteri; order Cypriniformes; family Leuciscidae; genus Pimephales; species Pimephales promelas. Next base: position 35,318,786 of record NC_142776.1, on the reverse strand, counting down.
ACAAGACATGAAAACCAATGCGACATGATGAATGTCCAAAAGATGGAACCCACAGACTTTTTGAAATGGGGTTGGATAAATATGTTTTGCTTTTAAAACTGTGTTTTTGGTTGGGTGACAGGTTAGTTTGACACGGGTTTATAGTGTGACAAAAGCACAATGTTGTGTTTTATTGCGAGTGTACACAAATATCAGTAAACACTTTGCAGTTTGAATGACACACTCCAGCATTGCAATCTTGAAATCACAGCCTGTTCATTATGCTGCGTTCACACCAAACGTGAATAGAGCGAAATTTATCGCTATTTAGTTTTATTTATTTTTATACCGTGTATTCTGCATGCAAATTTGTGCACCGAACTGTGGCGCCCGTACCGTTTCGGTTCAATATGAATACATACCGTTCCACCCCTATAGGATATACACTCATGTTATTCTCTTGATAAACAAATCTGAGTTGGATGCAGTTTGATAGTCTTGTTTTGTCAGCTTGTAAAAATACAGACACAATATTGATTACACAAGACTTTTGAATCACTCCCTGAGAGACAATAGAAAATTCACTCATGATTGCATGAGAATCTCAAATATATCCCAATCTCAAGTCAGTAAATAGATGAATGCGTCACCTGATGTAAACGTCAAGCAGAATTTGACCTTTTTCATTTTCTGAATGAGCCTTCACTCCAACCACCTTCATCGGCTGTAAAATAAAGAAAAGTTCTGTTGTAGAAGATAGAAATGTGCAGCCAAAACTCTAATATAGGGCAAATCAGTTTCTTTATGCATATACTCTTCCATAACACTATAATATAGAAGTGTTTTTAGGTCATTAGATTTTAGGCTAATATTAAAGTAATTTAACAACATACTTGCTTGTTTATGGTTCTATGATGTCAGCTAATGGTCACATGACAAATTATCTTTTAAGTGCTTTAATTTGATTGTTTAGATTTTAAAATGATTTATTTATTTAAATTTGACAATTTAAGATTTCATTATTAGCTTGTCATTATCAGCTCATAAACACCCCGCAGTAATAATTCAATAGCTATTTTTAAACATCAGAAGTCTATAACTGTGTTAATGAGCAAGATTTTCACAGCCTAATGTCCTTTAAATCACATTAACAAAAAAATGTCACTCTCGCCTGGAAAGGAATGTTTGCCATGAGACATCAGATGTGTTTATTCTTACAGAATGCTTGTTCAGACATGTTTCAAGGGCAGTGGAGCCTCTTTTAATCTCCTACTGTGGTGGAATGAAATCTGCAGGGATGTTACTGGAATATTATTTATTGTGTAGCGGTGTGTGTGTGTTTCCATGTATGACCTTGCCACCAAAGTCTATCTTGGTGAAGCTGAGAGTCTGTAGATGAGTGCTGGAGCCGCGGATGGATGGGGCAATGGTTTCCGTAAGCAGCTTCTCCAAATACTGACCAATATATGGCCAGGCCTGATGGATAACCTTGAGAAATAGACAGGTAGAGAAAGAGTGTCATATTTTTATTTGATATTAAAGTCCCCATGAAATAAAAAATGGACTATTCTTCTTTTTTTATGGAATATTGTAGTATTTATTATAAATAGTTCCCTCATAATCTTTAATCAAAACAACTTCCCCTCCCTCTTTCATTCACAACTCATCTCTTATGACGTGTTTACTGGCATGAAGGCGGGGCAACCTGTCACTCACATGAGATCCACCAATAGGAAGCCACAACCATCCAATCAATTCCCAATTAACAAAATCAAGCTCCACTCTGCATTTTTTTTTGTTTAAGAATCCGTTTCTCTTATATACATCACAATTGGCTTTATGCACAGCTGCACTACTTCCTGAACTTCAGCCAGCTCCTTGTTTCCTGTCTGCCATTATTGGACAAACTTAATTAAATCAGTTGTGTCTGATTATTGTTGCCGTGACTACTGAGGTCAGGCACACCTGAATTAATCAATTAGTCCAATAATGTAAGACAGGAAACAAGGAGCTGGCTGAAGTTCAGGACGTAGTGCAGCTGTGCATAAAGCCAATTAGGGGTAGGACAAATAGTGTGACACAAGAATTTATACGCTGGTTCCAAATACTGATATTTTAATTAATAAAATAAGCCACTCTAAAGAGATTTCCCTGCTCCCAGAATCCCACCTTCCATGTCTCCTCGAATTGGCACTCAACACATGAATAAGGAAAACGTGAACATAAGTTAATTACCCTGAGAAAAAGAGTTTTTTAACGGGATGGCGGACAGCTGTGTAAGTAAATTAATGGATGCCCAGCCAACATTTAAGTGCAAAGTCTGGAAAACCTGCACATAACCCTTTCACAGGCATTATACCATGGTATAATTCCATGTATAACTCATAAATAATGATAACACATCTGCATTTTTGTATTGATACTGTATGAGTCTAAAATAATGCATAAAAAATGTATGTTGTAGATTGGGGGACTGGAGATCTGACCCAGTTCCTTCTGTTTAATGCCCATGTCTGTTCTCTGCTCTACTTGACGATGTTTACACCGTGCCATTTGTGTTTGCCTAGTTGCTATAGTGACTTCTTGTTTGCGGATGTTAAGAGGTGATAACAGAAGCTAAAGCGTCAGATGCCAGGCCATTTTTTTAGATTGTTTCATTACAAATGTAAACCACAGATTTTAGAAATAGCATTGTGACTCATGCAGAGACCACATGACCACAGGATATGAAGAGGGGAGAGTCTCTGCTGGAATAACTGCCAGCGTAAAATGTCTGCCTCGTGAATCACTGATAAAGTCAGGCCTAAATATTTGTGTTCTAATGATAAGCCGCAGCACTGTTATAATCAAACTACTAACGAAAAGAAGGATAAATGGTGTCAGGAAGGGATATATCTCTATCTGCTCCTTCTTATTCTGAATCTCATGAAGAAAGTTCATTTCATCCCAAAATCAAAAATATATACAGTATATTTTGAATAAAGAATATTTTAATACCATTAATACCATATTGTTATAAGTATTCAATGTATTATGTTGTCTTTTATTATTACTTTATTATTACCATTTTTTTTGTTATGCATATTATGTATACTAACTGTATTTTCTTTTAACGGGTTTCATCTTTAATCTTATGTTATACTACTATAGTATGTTGGTGCTTATTGTGTAATGCATTTGGAGTATTATAATTAAGTTTTGTTTTGTTCGTTTTTTGTTTTCAGGCGTTTGAGATGCAAAAATAGAATAAAAATGTAATTTCCTGGGAAAGCATGTATCGCAACTGATCTAATAATTCAAAGGCAAGGAACATATGTTGGTTGAATTAGTGTTTGGTTGAGAATGGATGTGTAATAATAGTATATATAAAGCTTTTGTTCAGCAGGCGTGTGGGTGGTCACATGGCAGCTGTTGTGACATGAAGGAGGGGTCGTTCATTTGATGGGTGGATCAGGAACACATGGGATTACAGGCTTGATGTTAATAAACAAATGTAAACTGAAACGGTTTGCTGAATTACCTTGTTTAGCCATTCAACCTTCTCCACATCTGGGAAGTTGACCTGAAATTATAAAGAAAAAACAATAACAGACCTCTAAGCGCTGTCTATGCTTATGGGCTGTAGAACAAACTTTAACAGAGGATGTGGTAAAAAGAAGAAGAAAACACCACATGCAATCACCTCAGTCTATCATGAATGTTTTTACATTATTTCCTTCTTAAATAATACATACTATGCAGTGTAGATTTTTATAATTTGTACCCCCATTAATAACATGCATAGTTTATTTTACCACATGATAGCCATGAGACATGAGCAAATATAGCATAAACTCTTTTATGGAAGCATACTGTGCACATGGGGAGGAGATGAAAAGCAACAATGTATTCAGAATGATTTGGACAATGGGAATTTGGCCAAGTACGCAGTTACTAGTATGCAGTACACCACCGATACAGCGCCACCAATAGGTCTAAAAATGTCCTCTAAATCTGCAGACCACTCCTACTGTTTAGCAGCAGTAGGGAATTAGATTCATTCATTTTCGAATCGATTCGTTCAAACAATGAACTGTTTAAAAAATGATTCTTTCCAAAGATAAGTAATCGCGAGGCTTTTTTTCCTGTAAAATATTGCTGTTTTTACTATGTTGTCGATTAGGTGGCGTCAAATTTGTGGTAATTTATGATTCTTAAATTCAACACTCCTCAGTTTGAATTCTATGCGAAGAGATTTCAAAAGTACCACGACTCTGATTCATTCAAATGAACCGATTGGAAAAACAAATCTTTCGCGAATCGGACATTGCTGTACATTACTCTTTTTCATTTTTTTCTTTCTTTTTTTGTAGCGATGCAAATGTGTTTTACATAAAAACGCTTAATTTCTCTCTTAGTATTATTAAGTAATGATTTATTTGGGCGTTATGCATTAATAACAGTACCGGAGTGAATAGTTTTATTCACCTATCAAAAGACGGGCTTTTATGCATTCTTACCCAAGAAGGCAGGTCTCCTCGACTTCTAAATGATTTGGAGGATATGTATTCTTGCTCGTCGTTGAGTAACTGTATAGCGGATCTCAGTCTCGCCTCCTTCGCCTCACGAGAATGTTTCCATCCTGCGTAAACCATCATCCCAAACATTACCAAACTAGTGCTCATGCGATAGTAACCAGCCAGGTAAACAGGCAACATGGCAGTGAGACATTTGCCGAAAGTCCATAAGATTGCCTTGGCGTCCAATAATTTAGTTTTAGGGACGACCATTTCTCCTGATGAACTATCCCGGGCTGGTTCAGTCTTCTGCTCCGAGTCCGAGTCATTTTTCGGCCCTGAATCAACGTGCGACATTGTAGTCTGTTGGTTTGTAGGCAAATGTTTTCAAAGTCAAGATTCGATTATAAACGCAGCGATTTGCAACTCAAATTCAACATGTGCTGTTTGATTGAAAGTCACGTTGCTTTGGCGCATGGACTAGTTAGAGAAAAACTGCAGATGAATCGGATGCCTGATCACTGCAGATCAATAAGTCAGTCAGCCCGAGAAAGAGAAATCGCCCACCTCACGGCTGTTACCCTTTTGGCATGACACTCTTTTTCCTTCTTGCAGCTTGTCTGTCTGAAATCACTGGCCTGCCCGCACCGTTATAGAGGCAGATCACGCCCACAGAAAACGACGCAGTTGTAAAAAGGGGCGAATTCTTTTAACTTAGTTGGAAGCTAGAGTTAGCCAGTTTATTCTGTGAACGCTTCTATATTCACAAGTCTTGGATCAATTCTGACTTGTTGTCTCAATTTAATTTAAATTACATGTGTTCGAATGTGCCCCCAACCCCCCCCCCCTTATAGCTATTGTGTTACCCCCCCCCCTCCTCATTAGGGGGGGGGGCAGCTGTTTCGACTGGTGACGTCACTCTCCATTTGGGGGTTCACATTTTTTATTTCTCTTATATGTGCATTTCAAGACGTTTGAAGGCAAAAAAGAGCATAAGAAATAGATTTGAAAAAATGTTAGCGGGCAGTAGATTATTTGCCAATAACGTTAACTTACCTGCTGTTTTCTCCATCACCCTTTTTTTCTCTCTCAGATCTTGCCCTGTCTTTTCCCCTCCAAAAGATGATTTTTAATTTACTAAAGGCAACAAATTGTTTTATATTAAATCTCAGTATGTACAAATTCATTATTTAACTCGTGCCTAAAACGGCTTAGTGAATGTGTCTTGTCTTCTCAATGGCGGTAAACTTAACGTTAACCGTTGAGCTACAGTTAACTTACACGAGTCCCGTTACAGGCCTATTTTCAGTTCAAAATGGTGAAATTTGACAAAAGTTTATTAGTTTGCCTGATTATTTTTGTCATTCCTTTAACATTTATGACCTAAAAACGGTAAATTATGAAATATTTAGTTTAACTCAACTACTTACATTTCGCACTTGACTGAAGCGTCGTCTAGTCGCTTCTGAACATTAAGCCCGCCTACTTTAATTTGATTGGCCAGGCCATCTCAAATATGAAATATTCTAAAATGGTCGAGCAGTGACAGACCAATGAGACTCGGATGAACACACACACACGCACACGCACACTGTCCTGTTTCTGACGAGCGCTCGCTGCTCTGCGTCGCTGAAAAGCGCGTTGAAATAACACGACAAAAAAAAGTGAACACGAATTTCTGCAGCCTACACAACACAATAACTACTTATTATTATTATTCAGTAACCCCCCCAAAACTATTATTTTTATCCCTTTTGGGAGGGTCCAAGTGACCAAGGGGTAATATTTTTACAAAAGATATTTTAAAGATTTTCTGAAACCAAACAGTTGAGATGGAGCACAATTGACTTCCATAGAATCCCCCCCCCCCCCCCCACCACCATGGAAGTCAATGGCAACCATCAATTGTCTTGTTACTGACATTCTTCAAAATATCAAATGATGAGATAATTTCAATTTTTAAAGGCATTCATTTTCATAAATTTTTTTAATTTTCATTTTTGTCAAACAGCGACCCCTAGAGTACTGTGGAGTACATGTATTTAAGGTTACTGTCGTAAATACCACTCACGCAGAGCGTCTCTGCCAAAGCCTGGTCTCTGCAGCACTCACAGCCTGATACCCATTTGAAGCTGTTATATTAAAGTAGTTGAGAGTAGTTCACCTTTAAAAAAAACTTTTGCTGATAATTTACTCACCCCATGTCCTCCAAGATGTCCATGTTTTTCTGTCTTCAGTCGAAAAGAAATGAAGGTTTTTGATGAAAACATTACAGGATTTTTCCCCATATAATGGACTTCAATGGGAACCAAACGGTTCAAGGTCCAAATGAGTGTTTCATTCAGCTTCAAAGGGCTTTAAACAACACCAGATGATGAATAATTTTAACCTATTTGTTAGCTTAAAAACATAAACACTGAAGGATGACAGTTCATTTCTGAGAACTGATTATAAGCAATATTTCAATGTGACTGTTTATAGGGATTTCTAGATATAAACCATACATTGGTAAAATCAAATCAACAATTTTAAAATAAATAAGAAGGGGAAACATTATTTATATGATAATATTTGCACAGCACAGGGAGTTGCTAAAATCCCATTCAGCCCAGATCTGTCTCAGGTGGTCTTAACATCAGTGGACAGGCCATGAGAGAACAAACTAGGATATACTATACTCTCAACAGAATGAGAAAGCAATCAAACTAATAACAGAAGTCTGGTTTGATAAGAAATATAATTTTTCATTAACATTTAAGAAAGATACTTACTCAAGATGAAAGAAACAAGACCAATATTCTGACAGAAAAATGCAGTTATTTAGTTTCCAACATAAAGAAATAAAACACTTTTTTATGACGAGAATTGTGTCTGATTCATTTTTTTTGGGTGAACAATCAAAACAATCAGTTCACACAAAAACAATTCACAAAACAAACTATTAAAAAAAGAAATCAAACTAAAACTGACAGCTAACAAGTAAATTCACAATTCATACCTTAGTGATTTAGTTGAATAGTTACATCTTTCAAAATGAGTTAATAGATGTCATGTGAAGTCAATGATGATTTCAAAAGAGTCTTTCCATGGGAATCATCTGCTAAAGCACGGAAAAAACTGAAATAATTCCATAAGTACACAAGAAAATATCTATATTCTATACAGAAATCTGTATGTTCATTCAGTCAGAACCGACCCTTCACCTGAGAAACTTCCCATGGTTTACTGGTGTCAGCAGAGTTGCTTTGATTCCAGTTAATGTATATATTGCTGAAGTGTGGCCTTATTAATGAGGCATGGGGGTGATCCTCATACTCTGACTGGCGATGGGGTACGACACCATCGGTGTGGTCGCGTGGCTCATCGTGATGCCCGGCAATGGTTGTGCCATGGACACGGCCACCGGCGCCACCGAAACAGCAACAGGGGCCATTGAAACAGGAGGGGCCAATCCCTGGGCGATAGTCTGAGCGAGGGCGGCAGAGATGGGGTCGGGGTTCAGATGTGGTGGGGGTGCGGAGGGGGGCGCAGCATTCGAAGGAGGGGCGGTCGGTGCGCCGGTCGAAGCCACCAGATCTTGTTGAGTGACGGGGCGGGGCTGCAGACCAGCACTGCTCAGAGTGGTGTGTGTCTGGGCAATGCCATGGTTGTAGGAACTCACAGAACCAACAGGGGGCGCCAGACTCTGTTCAGATGGAGCAGGGGTGGAGGACAGCGTCATTACTTTAGCCTGGCTTCGAAACTGAGCGTTCTGGTCCAGAAGCACCTCGTTGGTGGCTATCAGGTTGGACACCTTGAAAACAAATAAAGCGAAGGAAGGAAGTTTGAGACATTTAGGATGTGGTTACATTTTTAAAACAAGTGATTCTATCAGCGATCTTAAAGGTAGGCTAGCAATATCAAGCTAGCGAGTAGTACAGTGCACACATGGACTATATCCATAGGACTTTCAATATATCTTCCCACTGAAGAAAGGAAGAGTACATCCCCTACCTGTTTCTTAAGCTCCTCCACTCTTTTCCTCAGTAGGGCGTTCTCCTCTTCTAGCAAGCGGTACTCTATCGGACGGATCGGCAGGGTGGTCTGAACCCCCAGGTCGTAATGTCCACCGCTGGTCCCATCGGTCAACCGCAGCCCATCCAAACGCCGTCTCTTCAGCTGGAAGGCCGTGTGGTCAACGGGGGCCTCCACCGGCCCGGCTTCAAACATGCCATTTTCGAACAGGGGGTCGTAGACGGAGCAGGGGCCCCTGTCGAAGCGCCGATGACCCACTGTCCCCATCGACATGCAGCTGCTCATCGAGCCCCCACCTCCACCTCCAACCGACAGGCCCTGGTCTCTGCACCCGCCCATGCTGGGACATCCCATTCCCATGTAGGTTCCCACGCCGCCACCAACCAGGCCAGACATCCCACCGCAGGCCCCACCGACACCAACCGTACCACCCCCACCAGCATTCACCATCCCGCTCACGCCACCGGTGACACCCATCATGCATCCCACACCAACCCTGGGCGAGGCCTCATATTCGTAGTCCTTCCTGACATGTCGGAACTTGCACTTGTTGCCCCGCTGGCACTCTCCTTTTAGATAGTCCCTGCAAATGGGCACCTCTCCGCGACTCAACGGGAGGTCGGTCGGAGACAATCCCAATCCGGCCGCCACCTTCCCCCTGAGCCGAAGTGGAAGCTCTCCGGTTTTCTTATAGTAGTCCTCGTCTTCCTTCGAGCCGTGCACGAATCGGCAGTTGGTGCGCACGCACTCTTTGTTCTGATGGTCATGGCAGAAGATGAACTCATTCTTCTGCACACCCAAGTCGGGAACCTCATTGAAGTCTGGATGGCGGAAGCGGCAGCGTTTGCCGCGCTTGCACACGTTGCGCAAAAAGTCCCGGCAAACGCCATCCAGTCCCGCACCGCCACTGGCTCCGCTGCAGCTGTTGCCGTTTCCTAACGCCCCGCCGCCTCCCATGGCCCCAGGACCGCCGTTACCCCCTGTGCAGCCCGCTGATCCGCCCACCACCGTCACTCTACCCTCTCCAACACCTCCACCCAAACCTGTCCCGGCTCCTCCCTCGTCCCCAGTGCCCACACCGCTGCCACCTCCGCCGCCACCTGCCAGGTAGGTGCTATCCCGGTCAGGCATGGCGCTCGGCCCAGCGGGAATAGAACGCTGCGCTCATGTGGGTGCCAGAGAGATGAAGGTCATACAAGGGTTCAGAGTTATAGTGCAAGAAAGACAAGAGCTCAGGCCGTAGGCAAATGCAGATCACAGCTCCACCTGGGCACCTGGAAATATCATACAGATACAATTAAATACTATTCAAGAATTAACATTATATAATTGAATTTATTCACAATGATTAAACAATTTTTACTGAATTTTGAGTAAAAATAAATGTTTGCATTTGGCCATACTTTTCTCTAAAATTAGGGGTTCTCGGATGTTGGTTTGTGGTCACATGAGATGCAGGTAAAGAAATGAAATATTTTGTCTTGTTAAGCGTTCTATTTTAATTGTTTTTATTTTTAAATTTTTTGGCTGAATACATTTTTAGCTTTTCACCAGAACCCCAACTCTAGATAAATCGGCATTGGTCATTAATGAAGAAATATATCTGTTTATTGTGCCACTTTATTGTGTAGACCTCAGTTTTAGGCACGCCATACATACTGGCTTTTGAAACTTTATAGATTTTAAAATTAAAGCTATACAGCACCAAAGATAAAAGTTAATGCTATTATTTTAATATCAAAATTATTTTAATGGTATATATTAATGAATTCCCTGCCAGCATTAACAATTCCTCTTGGAAATGCAAATATTGATACAAAATGTAATGCTGTTCAACAAGAAGTACCATGATATTACATTGGATTTATTTAATAACACCATGCTTTGCCTGTGAACATGTATATACACACACACACACACACACGTGTATATATATATATATATATATATATATATATATATATATATATATCCTTATATCTAGTCTCTATACAACAATTGCAACCATTTGTTTACTAGTGCTGTCATGTCAAGACTTGTGGGGCGCCAAATACTCTGCAAGATGTGAATGTCATGTAGTGTTACATAAGTAACAAGATATAGTTGACTGCTTCTTTTCCAAATTATTTTAAATAAATATGCAAGATTTTATATTTAATCCACAGCACGTATAGTAAAACATGCTCTCTGGCACAAAGGCCTGGACAACACGCAACAATAATAAACTAAAACCATTATTACTAGAAAACTCACCCAACTGCAACCAGTCGTATCAGCGAGATTAAAGAAACGCTATCTGAATATTACTAATTACACGCATGATGCATGTACAGACTGTGAGAAAGATGACATTAGAACACAAGTTGGTCTATGAACAACAACTTCCGCTTTGCTTGTTCGAAGCACTTCCTGTGCGGTAGAACACTGGGAAAATGCCCTTCAGAATAAAAGTCTTCAAACCACAAAAATACTGGAGATACCATGCCATGGTCAAGTGATAATGCTGGAATCAATATGGTGCTCCAATTTATTTCTAAAAATACCGTGGTATTACCTTTATGCATGTCCAAACATCATGGTTACACAGGTAAAACAAAAATAAAAAAATCATTGGACTTTTTGCATGCACCTAGTGGTATTATTCCACCTTAGCACATTTATGGACAAGTACACTTAAAATGCAACAAGGTGCAATATTTATTAGGGAACAGAAAAGAGCAAAGTCTGACAAAACAAATGCAGAAAATGTGAAGTCTTATTTCTGCTAAAGGTGAAAAGTATTTTTAAAAATTCATGTTTAAGTGCCATAATGCCATTAAACAGGTTTTTTTATGTTCTTAAAAGTAAATGTTAAGAACACATTAAATTACAAAAAAAAATGTATTGATAATAATGATATTTTTCTGTTGCTTGCAGTAAAATTATCAAGAAAAAACTATTCTAGACATAATTATAACAACATTTACCACCCAGTTGGGGCTAAATTCAGAGTTTAGATTTGGGCTTTTAACCCGTATCTTTATGACATAAATAATAGGTAAACATCTGACCTTGTCAATGAGATCAAGACTCTTTAACTCAAATGACATTTTCATTTTGAAATATAACATAGGAGAGACATGTTGACAAGATACGTTGCAATAAGTCACGACAGCGTGATGGTTGTCAACAGTTTATTTGCATCTTAATGAGAACATCAGACATCAATGTTCATATCCAATAATCTTATAAAGATTCAGTTGCAGAGCAGGAATGCAGGGGCACATCACCTGTAAAGAAAGAAGAAAAGTAAATAAAGAAACCTTAAGAAACCTTATATACACACAATATATGTATTGTAACCCAAAGAAACACATTGATATTAGACACTTTAATATATATTTAGGATGTTTTCTATTCATTAGTGAAAAAATAATAATAATGTTACAGAAGCAAACTTAGCTCAAAGTTTCAAACTCTCAAAATTGACCAGTGTATGGAAGTAAAATAATGACTAATGTCTTTGAAAATAAATAACATAAAAATGAATAAATAAAAAATACATTGCATTAACAGTGCTTTCATTTTAATGCTTTGTATTTTCAGGGATGGCATTTTGGAGGGCTAAAATTAACCATGCTTGCATATTTTAGATGTGAATATTTCAAGTGAAAACATTTCATACATAATTTCATTATTAAAAATGCAATAATCCATATTCACAACATCAGTTTTGGGGGAGATAACATTGCATCTCTTTTGCAGTGGAGAAAGCTGCTTCTTGCATTTAAAAAGGAAAAAAAGAAGAAGTAGTAGTAACCACAGACTTTGAATTAAATGTAAACAGTTTCTGTGTCTTTATCAGGGATAGTACCCTATATATGCAGAAAATCTGATTATCATAACATATACTTATCACATACAATTCAACGTGGTGATTTGTTTGTAAGACAGTCATTGTTTTACTTCCAAACCAAAGCATAAAAATGGTATTAATGACATTTAAAAAAAAAATTACAATCAAGGACAAAACTCAGGGCTGTTTAACATTATAATTACTGAAATGGCAGTGCATTTAGAGTGCAAAAATGATGCTTGCAATCCAATCAGATGTATATGCACTTGAAAGGCCACTCACATCACATTACTTTATTCTCCAGAAGGCCTGACACTTTGAAATACACCAGCTTCTTTCATGGCGGTAAACTCCTTCATGGCATCATACTCTTTGTAGAAGTCAGCATATGCCTGTTTCCTGGGCTCTGTTACTGTGTACTGCGGAAAGACACAGAGTAATAAAAAAAACTGTCCATTGTCCTTGTAAAATAAGCTTCCAAAATTATTTAACTCACTTGACTCAAAAGGTAAAAGACTGAAAGATAGGAATGAAACCAAATATCCAAGATTAGATATAAAGAAAAGAAAAATCAAAACCCATATTGATCGAAAACTAATCTTAATGACTATGGAAGTTACATGATGTCAAACGGTGCTTTAAAAATAATAATAATAATTTAACAAAGCATTTCTACCTATACATAGATTAAGTACAAATCAATTTTGAACAAAACTGAAGGGCAAAAGGGATATAATCATACAAAACACAATACAACTGACCTTGAAAACGGCTGCTGCAGCGATGGAAAGAGCAAACGCGATGGGCAAATGAAACCTCAAACGCTTGGCCAGGAGGCCTCTCATCGCTGGCTTTGCAAGTGACATTGTCGACTTCTGGAAAGAGAAGACAATAAAAGGAATTTAATTCACTGATAGTCAATTGACAACCTTGCACTTCCAATAACAGGATAGATCACCCTTCAGTAACGTATCTACGTGCTATTCCGACCATCACAAATGGATGTCTTGCTGACTTTCAAGACAGACACAGAATAAGTCACGATAACACTTAACACTTAATAGAGACTGCGAAAATAATAATATGTAATAATAACCAGATATACCAAGTCCAATATGCATGTTTTATATACAAACGTGCTGGTCAGCTCAGGTCAAGGTATTAGCGGTTTATTAGCTAATAAGCAATTTACATTTATTAAAAAACATACAAACCATAGAACGCACAGCCACGCAATTTAACCTTAGTCTTACTTTTAAAATGACACTTGTGATTCATATCATAGCGCCTTCTGAGATTCAGGACTAACAGTTAACGTTACCGGTCTTGCTAACACTAGCAAGCAATGACGACCAGCGGCAAGATACTCTAAAACGAGACGCGTTCAGCTAAATTAAATTAATAAAAAAAAGAATGTTTAGAGTTACTAAAAACAAAACATGGTGATTTTATATTTTATACATAATTCACCATAGAAATGTTGTTGTAAACGTATAACAAGCTGGATATTTACCGTTTAATTCGCGACCTTCAGCACGCACGTCCGGTGATTCAGTCACAGGAAGGTGTTTATAGGGGAACTACGGAAACAGGCGAAGGACAAACACACTGTAGTGTACTATCAGACTGTAATTCTTTTTAACTAGAATTAAAATGAAAATGAAATATATAAAAATAAAACAGATTTAAAATATTTTAAAATAATTGGGTTTCAGTGAATAATATATCATTGTCTTTTTTATTATTATCTTACTTACTCACTCTATTGGCTATAGAGTCCCTTTCGGTTTGTATAATTAAAGTCCCCATGAAATCAGAATTGAAGTTTTTGGGATTTTAGTATTTACACAGTCTTGCTGTTATCAATAAGCTAGTTTAGACTTTAAGAACATTTAGACTATGAACATTTAGACTTTAAGATATATATATATATATATATATATATATATATATATATATATATATTAAGCATTCAAAAATTAGTCTCTCACTTCTGTCAATATGGATCAATTATTGGTTATGCCACTCTGCAATTTAACTTAACATCAGATTTTTCTGTCCAATCAAATGTTCTTTAGAATTTAAAGCGTCCCAACATACATAGCTGCGGCTGAAATCGGTCACTTGATAACACATGTACTATTTTCTATATGGGGAATGGCACATAGTGCACTATATATGGCATAGAAAATGATTTGGACAGTGGAAATATGCTTTCCACTGAGGCGAATGAAATCTGCTTTCTGCAGCTCCGGTCCACGACAGCAAAGAGCGGATCATATGATCGAGTCGACGCAGTTCATAAATCGTATCAGATCCATTTGAATTCCGCACAGAATGCTGTACCTACTTTAAAGCAATGGATGAGATAGAAGGAAACGGTTAGAGATTAGGAGGAAACTGCAGTTTTATCGAGCTCAACAACACCTCTGGACAAACTAATTGGATATTTTTAAAAAGGGGAGGAGCTGCTCGATATGTCCCGCCCATATACTGTTTCATTGGAAATTACGTGAACAACACATTGAATAATGTAGTGCGTTTCAAAAGCCTTTAAAAAGAAAAAGGAAATATTTAAAAGAAGCAATACGTTTTAAAATAATAAATTTTTGAGGAACATCTGGCAACCAACGGCTTGGTGTTTTTATATAGAGGGAAGCTTGCTTGGTAAATGTTGCCAAGTCTGTAATAATTCAAAGCACATTTTCGCATGATTTTGTGGGGACAGAATGCGTGGTTTTTTCCACGGATCTGGCAACACTGTATTGGGTTACAATCAACTACCCTGATCTTCAAATAGCAGCACCGAAGCTCGACAGCCGCTTCTGCCTTGAAAACTGAAACTGAAATTCAACACCATCCATTTCTTTAGAGAGACTCAGCCGGTAAAAACGTGCTGTTTATCCCGGCTCGCGCGCGAAGAAGAAGACGCAGATGTTCTAGTGAGTTCTAGAACAAGGACAGTTAACTGTTAACGTTAGTTGTCTCATCACTAACTTAGCTGGTTGTTAAACACAATAACTTGTAACGTTAACTTAACTGTAAACAGGCGGAGTTGAGCGATCACCAAAGCCCTTCCGTCTTCCTTTTCCAACATTAGACGGCGATTCTACCACGGTAACTTTGGTAAGTTTATACTTTAACACATTTACTGACAGTGTAACATTGATTTTTTTCATAATGTTACCTTCCTAAATAAGTTAACAGCAGTTAAGGGCCTCAACTGACTGGTCGTTACAGTGTAATCATGCCTCAGAAGCGGCGCTCGCAGTCGTGGATGGAACTCAAACAAGCCGGTAACCAGTGTTTCAGAGCCGGTCAGTATGGAGAAGCTGTGGCCCTCTACAGCCAATCCATCCAGCAGCTGGAGAAGTCTGGTGAGAGAAGTCAACGGTCACCACCTGCGTTACAGTATTATCCCTTATATAACTTATTTTGTACATGTACCATGTTAGCACCATTGTATTCTTGCTCTAGCACAGAATGTTCCATTGTATTCTTAGCATGTATACCATTTTCAATGAATTTCAGTACTGAGATTTTCAAAAAGGGGTCTGAAATTAGAAGGTCTGTGGAAAAGTTGACAAAATAAGATTAAACTAAATTCATTGAAATACTGCATCTAACAGTACTAGTGAGTAGAAAATAAAAGCATATGTCATGATAATAACACAATATTATTTAAGACACCAAATATTTTCCAAATAATGATTTACACAAATTTATAATATTCATTTTCACAGTATAAATTGGGTCAATAGAAATATATTTATGCCTTGTTTTTTGTCAAATACGTTTTATTGAATCGTTGAAAATAACATATTCCAGATAATCTTGTACGCGTAAAATGAGTAAACAAACCAGCAAATCAACTTTAACCAACTTACCCTCCCCAGCCTTTTAATACATGATATGATCACATCATTCAACACTTCAGTAATTATACAATGCATTAAAGAATGCAATAGCAGACGAAAGGTATCCTAGTATAATAACGGAAACTCGTTCAATATTTCAAATTAAAGACATCTACAAGCACCGTAAAAACCTCACACCAGAATCCATGTATTTTAGGCCAGGAAATAAAACCATGAGCTAAATCCTCATCCTCTGATTTGCATTTATCACAAAGAGGTGAGACATTGGGGGAAAATTAAACATTCATTTTTCGAAAAGTGTTCATTTAAACTGAATGAGGCTTAATCTAGTATAATCTGACTGATTGTTTATCAATATCCTCCAAAACCACTATGCCATATCTCCTCAGTGATTCTCAATACACATCTCTCACTCTTATTCCTCTCTGATAAAGTCTGTAGTGGGAATTAGCTGATTGTAACCTTCCATTAATTAAAGATAACTGATTTGTGTTTCCCCTAAACTGTGTGAAACAATAATCAATGATTGAGGGCGGGATCTTGCGCATCTTTGTAAGATTCTGAAAAATATTGCTTATTTAACTTTTACTTTATTTGCTAAATTAACCCCCCATACTATCTGACAAAACCTTGAAACATGATAAATTGATAGTAATGTCATGGTACTCTCAAAATCCTAACGTACTTCTAAAAATACAAAAGAGATTCATTTATGTTTTTAAATTAAGGGTTACCATAGCATATAAATATAAAAAGATTGCTCAGACTGTTGTCGATATAAAAGAGCGTTTGGTACTAAGGTAAATAAAGCAACCGTTCTGTTCACAGGTCAGAAGGGAAACGAAGAAGATCTGGCTATTTTGTACTCCAACAGGGCCGCCAGTTACCTGAAAGATGGAAACTGCAACGAATGCATTAAAGACTGTACAGAGTAAGGAGGAGAAGACAAAAATGGTTAAAGTGATGATGATCAGAGTTAAAAATCTTATATTTACTTTTCAGGTCTCTTAAATTGGTTCCTTTTGGATATAAAGCTCTGCTTCGCCGGGCGTCATCTTACGAGGCCTTGGAGAGATACAGACATGCTTATGTGGACTACAAAACTGTTTTACAGATAGACTGGAACTTACCGGCTGCTCACGATGGTGTCAACAGGTAATTCCATGTGATCCAGAATTATTAGGCAATTAAAGGGATAGTTCACCCATAAATTACAACATTTTCCATCACTTTCTCACCCACAAGTTGTTCCAAACCTGTATGAGTTTCTTTGTCCTGTTGAACACAAAAAATATTTTAAAGAATGTTGGAAGTCATACTATGGAAGTCAATGGCTTTCGCCAATTGTTTGATTACCAACATCCTTTAAAATAATATCTTTTGTGTTCAACAGAATGAAGAAACTCACACAGGTTTGGAACAACATGAGGGCGGGTAAACGATAAAAATGGACCATTAACACATTGCTCATTCCCTTCAGAATGACGAAGGCTTTGACGGATATAGACGGACCATCTTGGCGAGAGAAACTGCCACCGATTCCCAGCGTTCCTATGTCCGTGAAAGAAAGCCGAGCGCAAGCCGCCAGTTCAGCTTCACAACAGAACAGCATGGTTGACAACAATAAAAAAGGTTTGTGCTGTGCTGTAATGATCTGACCCATCATACTTTGCTTCAGCACGTCATTTTCAATTGTTTGATTTTGAAGCACCAGGACCTGCGGCTGTTAAAAAGGCCAAAGCTCTTAAGGAACAAGGCAATGCATTTGTGAAGAAGGGCGATCACAAGGCAGCTTTAGAGAAGTACACAGAGTCGCTCGGTCAGGACCCCACAGAAGTCACAACTTACACAAACAGGTATGAAACGCAACAAAAAACGGCCCAAGTATTTGTGCTCCCAAACATCATGTCGAGGATTTGGTTTGATAATGTGATTAAATGAATATTGCTTTTAGGGCTCTTTGCTACCTGTCATTAAAGATGTACAAAGAAGCTCTAAGTGACTGTGATAAGGCTCTTCTAATGGATTCTGCCAACATTAAGGCATTTTACCGACGTGCCCAGGCATACAAGGAACTTCAAGTTAGTTCAAATAAGACTTGAACAAAAATATGATCTTCGATTGATGGATTGTTTTAAAAATTGTTTTTTTTCCTCCTAGAACAAGGAGTCTTCTATTAAAGATCTCAACAGTTTGCTCAAAATCGATCCAAACAACATAGCAGCACAGAAACTCCTACAGGAAGCACAGAAAATGAAATAACTCTGATTGAAAAGTGGACATGAGGAAACTTTCCCCAAGTGCCTCAAGTTGATTTGCTGCTCAAAGCTACAATGTTTGCTACAGATTTCTGCTCATCCTTCAGATATGCACGTCATGGTGTTATTTAAAAAAAAAAAAAAGGAAATAGTTTGTGTTCATGTTCATATAGGCACATTTGACTGGGTTTATTACTGTCATTAATATAGCAATCAGGTTTCCTTCTGAAACTCCAGACTTGTGGTGGTTGTTAAAGTAGTTCATTTAATCACTAATCAAATCCGATGTTGATTTGGTGTGCGATTTTAATGTTTTTCATTGCACACTGAACGGAACTGAATTTTTCTAACAAAATTACTTTTAAATTATTTCCACTTTAAACACTCTGTTTTAGGGCTGCATTTTCTACTAATTGTGTTCGCTTACCTTTTCCAGAGAAAGTACTCCGTTGTATTGTTGAGGGTTATGGTTATTTACTGTCAAAACCATTTATGTTTATATACATTTGTAAAGACTTGACACCTGTATTTATTGATGTTTCATATGCCATTTCGCATAAAAACTATGTAAACGGGTCTTTAATTTAAAGAAAGTAATGCATCTGATAATAAAGGACAATGTTCAGTAATATGGTATTTTCTCATCCTGTAAATTGTCAGATGTAATGCTAAGGTCAGTGGTTACTTTTTTTTTTTTTTTTGAAATTAGCAATACTAAAAAGACAAAACAGTAAATGCTATGCATGGACACAAGTAGTATAACTAATTAAAAACAATTCAAATCCAAGCTGTATCACTGTCTTCGATAAAGTTTTGTCTATCCATTTATGGTGGGGTTTTTTTTATTTTGGGGGTATTTTTGAATTTATTTACTTCAAAAAGTACCATATTTTCTATGTAAATTATGCTTATTTTATGTTTTTTTTTTAACAACATTAAAATATCATTCCAATAAGTTCTTAAAGCTAAAACCTAAAGATGAAGTGACTTTGCCGTCACCTGGTGTCTTATTTTGGCTTATTTTAGAATGCTCTAAATTACAGTTCCCCATTCATTTCTATGGGTGCCCATTTTTGACCCAAATACAAGATTAAGGAGTTTTTTTCCCACCCATTTAACATTGTAGAATTGAGTAAAAAAAAATGTGTATTCAGGAGGCAAATTTAGGAAAAGTAGCCAAGTCTTGTACTGCTTAGATCAAGAGAAATATTTTTTTAAAATAAATCAAAACTATTTTGCCCACATTTGTTCAGAATACAGTTTTAGGGTTAAAAAAGCAAGCTGTAAATGTGCCTTAAATTCAAGATTTTAAGTCATTTGAACACTAGACTGCAAGTGTCACTGTAAATGGTATTTGTGCGATCACAAACCGAAGCACAAGTCGATCCTTTTCTGTTGCCACAGATGATTGAGATCAACTATTTTTAAAAATAAAATGCCTTTTACATCTTTAAAGAAAGCACAGCGACAAGCCCATAAAAATATGCTGATTGTGTTTTTTTAAATTGATGTACACCACTGCGGGAAAAAATTACAGCGCAATTTGGAACTGATAAAACTTTTATTTCACTTTAAATTGTCTTTTACACTTTCCTGATTATAACATGTAAGGTGAAACTAGAACTGTTTTAAAAGACATACACAAATCTAGTATTACGTCAATAACCAGGTTGTATTTTTTTTTTTTCCATTTTGTCATTTTTTTTTTCCCTTAAGCTAGTCTAAATTTTCACAACCACGTGCGCGCTAAGCAATGAAACCGTCACAGAAGCTAACTTTAGGCAGAATACTGGTCAGTAAAAACAAAGCAATTGGAGATACCAGATATACAGACAGGCTCGGCTCCACATTCACTACTGTATTTTTTTTTTTTTGTAATCAAGCGTAGAATAACTGCCGTTTGTTCAGCTAAGGGGAGAGAAAAAGAGATTTTGTCTTCAGTGCATGAACATTGTCTTCAGCTCGAGACAGATGAGTTCTACACCTACGTGGAATGTTATGGTGATGCGACACTGTGTATTGTGACACTGAATGAGTGGCTACCTCCCTAGTAATGATCAGGCCAGGGTCCTTCCACTATTTGCCAAATCTGATCTCGTCTTGTGTTTCACTGACTTTGGGCCAAGACTTCAAAGCCTCCACTGGTCTGCGGCACTTTCCTGCACAAAATTCAAGTTAAATCCAGAATTTCTCAGTTCGAACTGCTAAGGTCTTACAGAAACTCGTCTCTTAAAAGGAAAGAGGAGTAGTAAAGCTCTAAGTCAGTCTAAGGCCCCAAAACTCCTCCTGAATTATCATTTGAAGAAGGAAACATCAAATCAAGTGTCGCTGTTCAATTGCATGCAAGTTGACAACATTTCGTTTTTAAGACAAATTTATATTTACCTCTATAATGTTTACAATTTTACATCTTTATTAAATGGCGGGGTGGTCAAAATTATGCAAAAGGGAGGAAAATAACAAAACAAACCAAAATAACATACAGAACAAACCAGGAAAATTGTTTACTGATGTCAAACAGCACCTTTATGTTGACTGCCTTCTTGACAGCACATTATAGGAAACTCTCCAGTTTGTTCATAAAAGGTCTGTAATCGTTAAACGTCACATACTGATGGAATGTCTTTAACTTAAAACTGAACAGACGTGGAATGGCAAACCTCCGGTCCCTTTTGTCGTCTTTAGCCACGTGCGCAAAATAAAATGATGCACATGACAGCAATAATAGTAATGCGTGTTAGTCAGTGTCACAATACAGCCTGTTTTTATCCCTTCTGTATGAGATCGCAACAGAATTGTACTGCTACTCGTACTGAAACCGTTCCCATTTCCATTAAGCACAAGTTATCCAGGAGGAAAAACTAAACATCACAGTGTTTGTTAAATTAATGGACAGTTTAATAACCTGTTGAATAAAACCAGCAATCGCCAGTACACTATTGGGAGAGAAAAGACAGAGAAGGGAAAATGGGTGGAGGACACTATTATGTAATATAACCTGCTAGACCAGAGAACCTTTTAAAAATGTTAGGAGGGATTTTAGGAAGGGAAAAAAAGATGGAAACCATTTCCACTATTCAACCATTTTCCCTCATCTGGGGGTGGGGATACACGAACAGACATGTTTGAGACAAGTCAGCCTTGGAAAAAAACCAAACGTTACCCTGCCGCTCAAGGCTTCAGGGGTACAAACTTGTAGGTCAGGTACAATTCATGCTGCTCGTCATACAGAAAGGTGGATAAAGGTGAGGTGGATTGGATGGAGCAGGGAATTATGGGCTGTATATGTGTAAGATAAAGAGTGTAGGTGGATTTAACAGTGAAGTGCAACGCCTTTAGTTCTCGCCCTCCCCAGCATCCGCCTCATCACCCTGGTTTTCTGATGTCCACAGCTGAGGAAAGAGAAGGTTTCAAAATTCACCTTTAGCACACCTGCCAATGGCATACTATTAAATATTTCTTATTCATATTAATGGACTTTCGGACCCTATTTTCCATGCAATAACAAGGACATTGTTCCTAATATATTTTGGTTGCCTTATGCTGGCTAAATTCTATGGATGTTTCACATAACATCGTATTTCAGATAAAAAACCTTTATACTAGATAAAAGAACCTACACAAAATTGTCGTTAGAAGTCGTGCGAGTCATAAAAGATGTTTAAATTAGAGCCCGACCAATAAAAAAAAATACTTGTTGGTTTTAAAACCCGATATATTTTTATCTATTTTTTATTTATTTCAGAAACGCGCAACAAAACATTAACAGATTTCCCTAACATTAGTTATTTGTAGTTATTTATGAGTTTTAACTTAAATAATATGATAATGCATTTTAAAAAGAAACCTGTTTCTTTTAGTCACAACAGAACAGACTGATGATAGTGGCATTAGCTCGCTTTGTGGTTAGCTAGTCTATGATGAGCCATAATTTAGCAATGGATTACGTCATACTGCAAATTGTAAAACATACATTTTCAATATAACAGGCCAAGGAGAGATATTGATGTCGCACGCTATTAAAGAAACACTTCAGTCACATTGTCAAAAGGTAAAAGAGTCAGTCAAATACAATGTAACAACGCAACGTAATTATTACTAGCTAATTCCGCTTCACTCTCGGCTTATTTAGCAGCACCAAAACTGGACATGATAGTCACAAGTTTTGTCATGCTTATTTGAGTTAAGAGAACTGATGGGGACGTTCTTTTAATTGTTATTCAAGCAATGTATGTCTCGTGACCAACTCAACGAGTGTTGGACGGTGTAGAGTGCCCTCTGGTGGACAATCTATACAACCATGGTTCAAGCGTGTTTCGTCCGTTTTTATTTTATTTGTGAAATATTCATTTATCGGCCATTATAACTGCCGATACCGATAGTTAGGAAAATGCCTAATATCGGCCTGCCGATATATCGGCCTGGCTCTAGTTTAAATGTTACATTAGCACAGACCATCATTTTTAATAAATAAGTAATCTACAGAGTCCATATTTTTTAATTTGAAGTGAGTGTTAATTTTGGGCCCCGTCTATACCTATAAAACAGGTCAAACTTACAGTGAGGTTGTCCCTTAGTAACTGCATGATCAGGGTGCTGTCTTTGTAAGAGTCCTCGTTCAAGGTGTCCAGCTCAGCAATCGCCTCATCAAAAGCCTAAGGTGAAGGTAAACATGAGGATCAGGGTCAGTTGTCTTCCTGTACACTGGAAATGCACACTCGAGTATTCGGCATAATCTCGTTTAGTATCACGTTCCGAAACACTTTTTGAAGATACTCACAGACTGAGTTGCATAAATAAGATGATATGAAAGAGGAAATATTACATTGCATGTACTCAAAACAAAGTCAAACAAGATAATGAGCTAACCGTCTTTGCCAAACTGCAGGCCTGCTCTGGGGTGTTGAGGATTTCATAGTAAAACACGGAGAAGTTCAGCGCGAGTCCCAGCCTGATGGGGTGTGTTGGCTGCATTTCCTTCTTGCTGATCTCAAATGCATCCTGGTAAGCCTTCTGAGAGTTGTCCACTGTGGCTGTAATGTGATAGAAAACATCAAATCAAATTCATGACCGCTAGCATCACAGCCTGAGTGTTTTAATGCCGTTTCTTTAGCTAGCATCTAATTATTCATTCTTAAGACTTGACTTCATACTGCAGCATTATCAGTTCCCATCTTTGTACGTTACCCCTAATGACAGATAAATCACAAGTTTAGCCAACATCCTTTTTGCTTTAAGACTAAAATGAGCTCACTTTTCTTTGATTCTCCGGCTGCCACCTCGGACAGGTATCTGTAGTAGTCTCCTTTCATTTTCAGGTAGAAGACTTTGCTCTCTGCCTGGCTAGCGTTGGGAATGAGGTATTTCTCCAGGAGACCCTGAGAGAACGGAGGAAAGGCCGAAATCAAGCTATGAACATTAAAATCACATTAATGAAAAGATAATCGGTAACCATCAGAAAGAGAAAAATCAATATTCTTAACGGTAAAGTGTACATTTTTGGATCCATCCAAAGTGATGTTTCATATTACAAATACAATCGATTCCTTTGGCTCTGATCATAAACGTTGTGACATGCCTTGCTGCCTACGCATTTGAAACACTGCATCATTCATTTAAACACGAAACAATGACTTGACAAAGCTTTAAAGCCATCCATTGCTTTAATGCCTTAAGTTTTGAAACACACCACAACTAATATTACAAAACAGACTATTATGTGATACTTTTTATTCAGCTGTAATTCTAACAAATCAAATCTGTGCGGAATACAACTGTCAAATGTTTGTTTTCTTCCTTGTAACAACTCAGATTCACATGTCTGTCTCTCACCAGCACGTCGTTGCAGATGTCCTGAAGCTCAGCCTCGATCTTCTCACGGTATTCGCGCGCCATCTGCTGTTTTTTGTCATTGCCCTCCGTTTTCTGCTCGATGCTGGAGATCACACGCCAGGACGAGCGGCGGGCGCCCACCACGTTCTTGTAGGCCACGGAGAGCAGGTTGCGCTCTTCGTTGGAAAGCTCAACGCCGCCCTCCGTGACGGCCTTCATCGAAGCAGCCATGTCATCATAGCGCTCGGCCTGCTCAGCGAGTTTAGCCTTCTGCACTAGGTCGCTCTTGTCCATGATGCAACTACAAAAGTAGGGATAAAATGCACAATTAGATGATAAAATGCACGTTGCTGTTGAGTTAAAGGTTTCATTAGTGTAGCGCATTATCCAGCCCCTGGTGCCTGTATGCATATAATAAAAATAAACCATGTTTGGTATCACTTAAGAGAGTTTGGCTGACCTCCTTTTGTTGTAAAGGGGTCAACCTTCAAGTTGGTACCTCTTTTGACCTGCACCAGATACTATTATTATTACATTTGGGTCTTATGAATGTTTAAGTCATTTTAAAGATTACCCGTAAATGATTATGTATGAGTACAAATGAAAAGGCACAGTTATGATGTAGCACTGACTAAATGTAAGTTCTATCATCATTGTGAACAATATCCCATAAAATCCCATTTGAGGTTATAACACTTATTGAAAGTATGACAGTATAACATCATCTGCTGAACAAGGCTAGTTATACAGAGCTTCCTTAAGATTGATTTAGATGACTTTGAAAATATGCAGTTTCGCACCTTACAACTGCTAGTTAAGCAAGCAAAATAACTTCAGATCCCAAAACAATGCAGCATTGAATTGAATTCAAAGAGCATACCAAAATAAAAGTTGAAACAAAACTGAGCAAATGTCTTTTCGCTATGACTAAAATTCACCAAACTTGTACTTTTGGTATCATCATCTTTTTTTTGTATGCGTCAAATATAAAACATCCCACCATAAGAAAGCTCATCATTATATATCTTTTAAAAAAGAAGAAACACTTAAAATACATTCAGTTTGGGGGTTTTATTGTGCCATATAATGCAATGTTTAAAAAAATAATTGTATCTATCATAAACCACACTAAACCATAAATAATGGCATTATTAGTAGTTAACCTAAAAGATTAATTTCTTGTCCAATAACAAATACATGTTGACCTCAATTACACGTTTTACCTTGTCTTTGCATTGAGTGTTTTCCTTTTGTTCTTTGCACCAAATGACAATTATTCAAGTCATATTTAGCTCATACTACACTAAGGCCAATATAATCCAATTTTAAAAAAGTAGGTAAAAAAAAACAATATTTCGAAAACATTCAGTGGTCTTTCCACCTCTGCATATTATAACAGGTCAAACCCCCTAGATCGCCTCTTCTAACCCCAGGTGTCCCTGACTGCTGCTTAATATGACATTTATCCGTCTACCTTTGTGCAAGGTCATAGAATACGAATCGGAATCGTGATTTTAGCAGGCCAGAGTGGGAATTCCAACTGTCAGCTATCAATACGTGTGTAAGTGCCAACGCCCTGGGCGTTGATGTCCTGAACCCGAACCGCAGGTAACGGTGTGTCAGGCGAGTAAACACAGCCTGTCCAGTTCCTGGAGACCAACCCACCTGCGTGAGCTTGCTCTTCGGTTGGTTAATATGACCGAGGGGGGCCGGAGTACTAGTTAAAATGCGTAATTTGCTCAGGTAGTAGATGACATCAGCTAGTGTCGAACTAAATTTATTTACATAGGCCCTCACGACGCGTCCGCCATCCTTTGAGACGATTGTTTCGCGATTTCATATGATACCAAGCCACTATTGTGTCAATAAATTAAGTTGAATGCGTTGAAAAATAGTGAAACTACGAATCTGAGCCGCATCAAGCGCCTAACCTTGCTAATACTGCACTGCAGCAAGGCTCTCCGCTCGAGCTAACAGCTTTAGCCACCAATGCAACGCCCTCTCTCACACGTTCACTTGTGGTTATTTTAATCGAACGCTGTGATTAGTCGCGGCACGTTAAATTTGACCGTTGGTAACCATAATTCACAGGCACGCGCTTTATTCCTCTGGTGTATATTACCATTGACTGGTTAGCCGGTTAGCTTTCACGACGGCCAGACGCTGAATAGACGCGGGAGCCGCTGGTCATTACACCCGTGCAGATGAGGGCTGTTCCGCGCTATCATACTTTGATAAAACGATTATATAATGAAAGTACGGGAACCGCGCGCTTCTAATATAGATCGGACGCAATCGGTAATAAATCGGCAGTAATCGTTATTCATCGCCCGCCTCGGCCTAAGTCCTTGTACCCAGCCCCAAACCACAATAGACACCTTCCGCCATTGACAATGGTGAGGGGGGCTTACATGAGCATCAATACAGCAAAATGCATCTCTAATATTCATAATATCACACGAGCGGCCTTAATGGGCAATGTAACTCACAGTTAAATATATTTCGAGTCCTGATTTGTGTCTGTTAACGATGGGAGTATCAAGCTGTCCTCCGTTTCGCTGCTCGGGGTATTCAGGGCAGTACCACTTCCGCCTGCGCTGACACTTCCGCTTCCTCTAAACTCCACCCCTCCCCCCGCCAATATCCATGGTAACCGCTATCCGGGGTTTCCTACACTGTTTTACACGGTCACTTACGTCACAAGGACCATGGTAACCGAAGTCGTGCGTGACGTAGTTAGTCACCATAGCAACTGTTGCTAGGAGGCGCTCGACAGCTTGCTGAATTCGAAATGGAATCGTCAGAACGTTTGGGTTCGCTTGTGAGATTAATAATAACAGAAGAAGATGTTTACTTCTCTCAGACTGTCTAATAATGTGTATGATTCCTCCTTCCTCCAATGCACATGCATTCTAAAATAAGAACAATTTGAGAGACAATCTCTTATTATTACTACTTTCGTTAATAGTATTTATATATTGAATATTTATTAGTAGGGCATACTTTTTATTTGTTTAGCACTTTCCACACATAAAATCCAGCTCAAAGTGATTCATGTCAGAAAGAGTAGCCTATACAAAACAATATGAAAAGCCATTTAATAAAAATAAGAAAACAATAAGTGTTCAATTAATCATTAAAATAAAAAAGAAGTGAAAATCAATGTCACACAATAAATAGATAGGCTAAATAGGCCAACGAAAACTGATTTGATAATCTTCAAAAGTGCTTCTTGTACTTTGATGGGGGAAAAGTCAAGTGATCAATGTCTCAGAATAGTGACTTGTAAATAGTGCAGACTCTTAAGTAGGCAAGAATATACATCAACAAATTCTCTAGAATTATTTGGCCATCAAGATTTAGTGCATTTTTGTTGAAGTACAACGATAACAAATAGATTTTTCACCTTATTTTAAATAGGCCAACAATATAAGACAACCAGTTAAAGGGATAGTTCACCCCCCAAAAAATGGAAATTCTGTCATCATTTATTCACCCTCAAGTTGTTCCAAACCTGTATGAATTTCTTTCTTCTGCTGAACACAAAAGAAGATATTTTGAAGAATGTCAGTATAACCAACAGTTTATGGGCCTCATTGACTTCCATAGTATTTTTTTCTCCATACTATGGCAGTCAATGGGGACTATCAACTGTGTGGTTACCTACATTCCTCAAAATATCTTCATTTTTTTTTGATGAACTAGGGTTTTATAACATTAAACCCCAAATCAAGCCTTCTAGATCTTGTCATACACAGAAGTCACCAGTAGGGTGTAGTGTAGATCTCTCTACAGCAGGTCAGTCTGGTATAGTTGCTTTTGTTAAACAAAATGTTATATTCTACAAATACATTCTAAGACAGAATAAAGTTTGCCAGTTTAACCCCAAATTAGGCGCGATTTCGAAATGAGAGCATTGCTAAGATCACAATCTACTCTAGAGTTGCTCCAGGAGGAATTTCAATGCAATTACAGTAATTTGATATCAAGACAGAAGACACATAACCTTTTCATTTCTTTTGCATTCATACATGCTATATCGCATCATGCATAATAATCAAGTCAGATGATAAATGAAAATGATGTTGAAGATATTTCTGTATTGTGTTCCACCTCAGCTAGAGCTTTATAATGTCATCAAAATAAGCATGCAAATACCTTTTGAATTTAAGCTGCAATCTTGTATTTGACAGATTTTTAAATATCATTTATGTATCTTAGAAAAAAATATTCTCAGAACATTTAGATGTTCCAATTAAGTTGTGACAACATTATTTCCAAATGTTTTCTCTTCAAAAGTCAATGTTTGATATTTAAAAAAAAATCTTATGGGAACGTTAATGGAACATTTCATTATATATTTTTTGCAAACATTATGGGAACCTTATTTTAACTTTATTTTACAGTCCTGTTCCCCTAAAAACCTTACCTTATTCCTTTATTAACCATTACTTTAACTACACTGTAAGTGCACACACTATAAAATATAAGTGCAACTGTTACTTTAGAATGTGTGAATGTTCTGCAACAAATATTAACATTTCAAAAAAAAACTTTTAACTAAAACATTCCATGATGATGTAATGTGTTTATTCTAACATTTTGAGAGAATTATTAAAGACCACACTCTGAGCAAATGTTCTATGAATGAAACGAAATAGTTGGAGTCCCTGTTGGGATTGTTTTCAAGCACATGACATGACGTAAGACCTGGATTCTAAAGCTTATCAATAATAATGGATCATATAATCAATAGTAATAATGATTTTATGATTATCTGCAGAGAAACAAAGTTTCTATCAGGCTATCAATCATTCACTTCATTAATTTTGCAATGATCAAGATGGCCTTTAACCTTTCACACTGAGATAAATCCCAAGCCGCAAGTAAACCTTCCTTAATGCATATTTTTTTTTTGCCAACAATGTCCTCTTTGTAATTTTATGCATGCATATGAGAAATTACAACATTCTCAGTCATCCGTTTGTAGGCCTGCTACAACAAACTAGAGCAACCAAATTTGATGCATGAATAACCAGATTTATTTTCTTTTGTTTGGGAAAAAAACAACAACAACATATTGTTTAATTAACTAAAACCGTATTCTGTACAAATGTGGGAAAAATAGTTTTGATTTGTTTTTAAAAAACACTTCCCTTGATATAAGGGGTACAAGACTTGGCTACTTTTCCTAAGTTTGCCTCCTGAACACACATTTTTTTTGGACTCAATTCTACAATGTTAAGTGGGTGAAAAAAACTCCTTAATCTTGTATTTGGGTCAAAAATGGGCACCCATAGAAATGAATGTGAAAAACTGTAATTTAGAGCATTCTAAAATAAGCTAAAATAAGACACCAGGTGACAGCAAAGTCACTTATTGGAATGATATTTTGATGTAGTTTAAAAAAAAAGCATAAAAATAAGCATAATTTACAGAAAATATGGTAATTTTTGAAGTAAATAAATTCAAAAATACTTCCAAAATAAAAAAACACCATAAATGGATAGACAAAACTTTATCGAAGACAGTGATATAACATTTATAATAAATAAAAATTAGGATCACACCTGAGTCCTCTGTGCCCACAATTACAGGATTAAGGGCTATAGAGTGAATACGGTTTGAGGGATACACAGATACTGCAACGTGAAAGAATGTTTCAGTGCCAATTGAAAGCTTTTCAGTGATGCTATATCATATATGACTCAGACCCTAAATTAGGGATGGGTTATTTTGGGACAGCAACCCAGATGAGTGAAAAAGACATGGTAATTTTTAAAAAAGGTCTTTATTATTATGAACACTCATTAAAAATGTAAGCTTATCTTTTAAATACCCATCAACGACACATTCTGAAGCCAAATGTCTAAAATTAGTAGATGTATAAATTATATGATTGAGGGAAAAACAGTTTTTTTGAAAGCTTAATGGAAATATCTTGAAATAAACCTAAAAAAAAAAAAAAAAAAAAGAATCCAGCACAAAAGAGGCTGCTGTACAGTGACGAGTCTGTGTTGCCTGTAGGGACTAGAGAATAATATCAATAGCTCTCAGTCTCCAGGGAAATCTATACAGACCTGCTCAAGGCATGTTCAAGCAGATTTATTTGTTAAGCAATGGAAGGATGTGTTGATGCTGACTTGGTCACCTATTCATAAATCACAGACAAAGTAAATGCCTATATGTGTTATTGTTGCTGTTGTTGTGAAAGCTCTGCACAAAGGGTTAGGAACACAAACCCGTGTTATATTAGTACCTATATAGTATTAAATGTATTAATATTTGAATGAGCTTTTCTTTTTATATTTTTATCTTGATTTTCATTCAAGTTTCAGTTCAAGCCTAAATGTAGGCCTAAGTTCAAATCTAATATATATATATATATTAGATGCATGGTGCTCCTTGTGTTCTGTCTTCTGGTTTGTATTTCCACAGCATGAAGATAATATCTTACGGATTTATGAACAAACCTCTCGTTTTAAAATCTTCCCGTCTGGCATTAGATATGACATCTGCTTCAAACATTGCAATGCTCATGATAACATAAGTAAATCCACTTCGCCAGCTAATTAATTACTCTCCAACAGCGATGCCATAGAAATATACATGAGCTACCAAAACTAAGTTCAAAGACAAAATTCTAAAGATGGCTGCCCTCTAGTTTCTCTGGCAACCACGCACTAAATCCACTCTGAATACCTTAACATCCACTTAGCAACATCCTGGTACCCATTCACAACACCATAGCATTGTGGAAGTGGCTTTTGCACAGTCAAATAATAACACTGACATTTTCCAAGTTCACATCCAGTTATGATTTAGGCCTAATGTGGATGACCCTAGTCACGCAGACTTTCCACTTTAGTCTTTTTTTCCTCTTGGTTGTATTCAAGCCTCAGAAGACACACTGTTTGCCTCTCATGTTGGAGAGCGAACATAATAGTCTTGGACAATAGCAGACATGAATTGTTCAGCTACATAATGGAGAGAGGTGGAGATTCTTTACTATGCATGCCATGAAGAGAGAACAGAACTATGCTAGCACATGATATAGCTTTATGCTAGCATGCCATTTTTAGCTCCTAATCACTCCCTTGTTAGAAACGAACACAAATTACTGACAGCCAAACAATTGAAAGGATGGAGTGAAGCACAGCAGAGTGGCATATATCATCTTTGCATGGAACATGGATGAGAAACTAGATTTTCCGAGGAAAAGTGAATTGTGCCTGCTAATGCAAAACTCAATCACTGTGGTCGTCAACACGTTGCTATGCAGTTGATTGAGTGTTCTGATTGGTTGCCAGGGTGTTACTTTCTACATTTGGAATCTGTGTTAGAGCATTGCTAAATATTGGCTTACATTTCAGGCAAAGCATATGGATTTTTTTGGCATATGTTACTGATTTTTGTTTCGGACTATTTCTGTCAAGACAACTCTCGGATTGCTTGGCATGGTATTGCTTGCCATGTTTGGTCTTGAAACAAAGCAAATATAACTGCTGCTACAGAGCATACACATGCTGTGAGCAAGTAATACATGCTGCTGTGTAATACAGCATACTTGACTTACTCATATAGCATTTAGGGGTGTGGTCCTGGTCAAGACAATCTACTGAACTCCAAACTGAATGGCAGAATGGGAAAGAAAGGGGATTTAAGCAATTTTGAGCGTGGAATGGTTGTTGGTGTCTGAGTATTTCACAATCTGCTCAGTTACTGGGATTTTCACACACAACCATTTCTAGGGTTTACAAAGAATGGTGTGAAAAGGGAAAAACATCCAGTATGTGGCAGTCCTGTGGGCGAAAATGCCTTGTTGATGCTAGAGGTCAGAGGAGAATGGGCCGACTGATTCAAGCTGATAGAAGAGCAACTTTGACTGAAATAACCACTCGTTACAACCGAGGTATTCAGCAAAGCATTTGTGAAGCCACAACACACACAACCTTGAGGCGGATGGGCTACAACAGCAGAAGACCCCACCGGGTACCACTCATCTCCACTACAAATAGGAAAAAGAGGCTACAATTTGCAAGAGCTCATCAAAATTGGACAGTTGAAGACTGGAAACAATCAATACAAAACAATCTGGCTTAAAAACAATTAAAGTTGAAGGATAAGTGACAAGGAGTATTAAAAACAGGTCTGAAGAACCTCCTTAGCACAAATTAAATCATTAGTTTTCCTTAATTGCATCTCCTCTGGTGTTTCTTTACAGTCTATAAAGTATTTGATCGATTTCAATTAAGTAATGGACCTGTACTTCAGGTTCAGTCTAGGTCTAGCATAGATACAGCCTCTCTTTGTTTAACATTACCGTCTCTGGATGTGAACCAGTGACACACTTAGCCTGTCCTTCATCCTCCAGGTTTTAATGATTAGCCGAGGATATCAGACATGAAAGACACGGCATCGTCCTCAGAGCCCCAATTTCTATATTAACTGGCAGCAGGGTGCTCCATTTTCAGTAATCTAGGTTGATGTGTACCGGAGGAAACCGATGGCACTCTTAAAACGAGTGCCAAGAACTTGTGGTTGGCAACTGCAGTGAGGAACAGAACAGAGAGTTTCTGCACAAGTCATCACATAATAAGTCTGCACTTGCATTTGTCAGATGTTAGAATCAGATTACTTAAAAAATGCAATCAAAATGAACCCTATTCCCAATAAAATCTAAACAGGAATTTAAGTTTTAGCAACTGAAATAGTCATTTTGTTATGGAGAATGTTTTTATTCTTGCATTTGCATTTTCTATTTTGTAGTTTTACTCATCGCATGTCAGCAGTAAATGATGGATGGAGCATTGTTGTAGTTTATAAATCTACATTAAACACAACACAGTGAGGACAGCAGTATCCCATACAATTTGTTATAAAAACCACAATTTTGATTTTGCAATGCAAAGAAACAAAATGAAATATTCAGCAGCCCCTAAGGGCAATATGGAGAATACCGTATATATTTATATATCCATCTTTGATCTAAATCATCAATGCTCATCCCATAAGACACATCTGCCCCGCAGCCTTCCCAGAGATATATAGTGGTGGGACGTCATCTGTAAATTGCTTTCTGACTCAGCATGTCCTGGAAAAATTAATTCACATATATACCAGCAGGTACTGGGCCCTCGGTGGTAAACAGCTGGCTGCGTTATTATTTGCTTCACTCTCTCTGGTAGTCAGCCTGCATGCATCGGTGTCCTTGGATGTGCTCAAAACCAACCCAGTAGGTGAGCAGGCACCAACAAATGAGGTTATCCGGGAACAAGAGAGGGTGGCCTTAGCAGGTGTTTGTGAGACATAGCATCTGCTGTGAATAACACATGTACTGCAAGGCATCTTCCTCTAGCTGACACTGCTGAAACATTTTCAACAGTAACAATACTATATATATATATATATATATATATATATATATGGAACTCTATGATCATAATGGGCTTTGTTTATGTCAAGGGCAGGTGGCGGTTACATTCCTTTGAGCTCTTTGTAGAGGCGGCTGTGGATGATGATGAGTGGATTCCTGTTTTCTAGGTCAGTCTGAAACATGATTCTGTGGAAATGTGCAGTCTGTGAGTAATATGGATTTTTAGTGTGTGCACAAACCAGTACTCATGAATACAATATACAGTATTATTACTGTAAATTTATTAAAATATGGTACTTGTACTGTAAATGAAAAATACAGTACTCATACTGTAAATATAAATACAGTATTACTGTAAATGAAATTACAGTACTGCTGCTGTAAACACTTTTACAGTAACTTACTGGCATCCAGCTAGTAAATTACAGCAACCTTTTTACAGTGATTGATAGAACATTTTAAAAATAAAGAATATTGTTCTAATAAAACGAAAATTTGTGGAACACAAAAGCACAGAAAGAATTGGGTCAAGAAAAAAAAAATCAAATTAATAAAAAAAGAGCAGCTTCCGGCTGAAGAAGTTTCTAGAGATGTGAAAGGGGAAAGATGGTGCAGATGAGAGTGGTTCTGGAGGAGGACAGTGGCTCTCAAAGACGAACCATTGTCAAATGAGACCAGACTATTACATCTGCACCTCTGACAGCAACAAACGAAACCACAGTTTCTCCTCCCTACTTTGCTTTTCACTATCACCAACATGAAGAGCAAGACAGAGAGAGAGTGCTCGACCTTTACTGTAGACAGCCAGTGTAAGCGCAAATTACACCAGAATGATTTATGTTAGCTCCTCTCCCAAATCCCACAACATCAGCAAGTGCTCAACATCCAGATGCAGCCGTACCTCTCCCCCTCTCTCTCTCTCGCGCTTCCTTCTACCGTTCCACCAAAGATGTCACAAGGACACATCGGCAGAGACATCCTCATTTCGTTCTGCTGGAGAATTGTGTCTCCTGGGTACCTATTTAATTACTTTGTGCTGTTTGATGACAAGAAACACGCACACACACACACCAGCTACCTGATTGCAAGGTGATGACCTCTCTAAATGTTGAAGGTAATGGCAGAGAAGGAGGAGAAACAGTTAAAAAACAATGCTTGTGTAATTTATCCATCCTCAACCCTTTATTAAAATAATAATTATTAGGACTGACACAACTGTTCCCTCTATTTTTGTGGGCAGTGATTTTTGGGACACACTATGAGGGTAGAAACATGTTCTGCATACTTTTGGAAAGGCTACTCCTTCTTGGTGTCATTGGGATTATTTATTATAGTAGTAGTTAGGCAACATTCTTTAAGTTAAGTTTTTCCATGTAATAATTTATATTTTTATTTCAGCTTTATTTCAAATACTGAAAAGATTTAACAATAATAGGACTGCAATTTCTGCAGTATATATGCTCAATATTTCCTTCGATATTTACTACAATGTGAGTATGATAGAGGAGACTGCGTGGGATGCTATATCCCACAATGCAATGCACTCAACTTGACCTTCCATTTCCATTGTGGCCAATAATATCTGGTAAAGCCAAGTTATTTTTTTAGCACACTTTGCACAGCATGACAATTCAAAATGAACATTTTAGATGCCATTCACAAAATAATCATGACAGAATAATTTTTTAATAATAAATGCATAGTAAAACATTCTGTTATGCATACTGTTTCTAAAAAAAAAAAGGCGGGCGTACTTACAAGGCCATAGTAGTCTCTTGCATCAGTCGCACGGGGAGTGAGGTTTACTCGCCCAGCTCTTACTAGCTTCCCTCTGTTACACATACTATGCAATATGTAGTTAGCAATAGGCAGTCATTTGATTCTGAACACATTACTCTTGCTATTTCTGACATATAAAGATATAGGAGAAATAATAAGAGTAGAATATTCCAAATTGAGCCATACTATAAAGATTGAATGGTTGACCAATGCATTTCATACACTCATACACACTGTGTAAAATTACTGTGTAGCAAACCTGAAGAGAGCGATAAT
Organism: Pimephales promelas; assembly: GCF_988280905.1. Lineage (NCBI taxonomy): Eukaryota > Metazoa > Chordata > Actinopteri > Cypriniformes > Leuciscidae > Pimephales > Pimephales promelas. Next base: position 35,283,063 of record NC_142776.1, on the reverse strand, counting down.
TCTGTGCCATTAAACCAGATGTTCTAATCAGATATATGTTCTATAAATAAATAAATACATATCAATTAATTGAAAATGATTAATATTGATATTTACAAATATTATCATGGGAAAAAAAATATTTTGATACTTTGCTAAATGCCTGATCCAAATTTGAAACAGAATGCCAAAGTGAAGTCAGCTAGCTTCACAAATGTGTTATCCACAGGATGTGAAAGTTGCAGCTGCTGTCCTGTGGCGCGGTGTGTGTCTCAGCGAGTGGCGCACTGATTGCACATGTAAACACACAGGTGGTCTGGGCCTATTTTGGAGCAACTCGCATTAGAGCTCGATAAAGGCTGATTTTTTTTCTCAACATTATGACAGAACACGCTGTGTCCATTTCTGCACAGATTCACTCATATTACTACATCACACCTGTGCACTTCATAATCAGTGTTGAAGAGGCTTTTCAGACCTCATTATCGACTTTTTTCAAAAAAGCGACTATTGACAAATCTTGTGACTTTTTGGACTGCTTGGTAACATGTCATTCACAGAAAATACTGTATGTATTATAACACTAAGCACTTTATTTAATTATGGGCAACTTGCAATATGAACTTTACCAGTCTTTATTGTGTATGTTGGAAAGTACTAAAAATTTCATTGTATGCAAGTACAATGACAATAAAGGAATCAATCAATCAATTATCAGTGTTGTGTTGCACATATATAAACTCACTCACTGACTAACCTCCAGACTCTTGTAGCCAGCCAGTTCAGTGTAGGATGTGTTTAAATAGGTCGACTCTCTCGTGTGGCAACCAAAGGTAGTGGGACCTAAAAGTGGGACTTTTTTAGAGCATGAGCTACAATTTTACATATAGTAAATCTCTGCAGCTCCTTTTATGAGAAGCCCAGCATTCAGACTATCAGCAGCCTAGGAAACAACACAAACACCAGGAGTAAACGGGTGAGATTACATCTGTGCATGTTGCTCAACTCACACAGCCATCAACATAACAAGATTAGAGGATTATCATAAAAAATCATGGGAAAGCCAACAGGATTCTGAATTAAGCAGTGTTTCAGTAACTGAAATGATGCGGGTCTAAACAAAAAAGCTGTTGCATAATAAACATCAGGATAAATAAGGAAGAAAAGCAAAGGATTTGATGGACTAAGAAATAGAGATGTGGTTTTATAATAAAAAAGAACTACAAAGAACAACCTTTTTTCAAATTTTAAATTTGTTCTATATGAAGTTACACACTTTTCAACATTTATTATAATATTCATATTATTCTTAGAATTTATTTCATGAATTATATATATTCCATTATTTTTACTGTTTATATATTATTATATATAATCAGCTTTAACAAAAATGCAAAAAAAAAAAAATTTAAACAAACAAATATTTGTCCATAATAAAGTCAGAAATTAGTATACATACGTAAGAAGTCATGTATCAACGGTTTAAGTAAAAAGCTGGAGATGAAACAAGAAAAATAAAATCTCTGACAGCCTAAGAGGGTTTTTATCTGTTCGGGACGCTGACAACGCAAAGAGGATGTTTATTTTAATGGCAACCCATTTACTAATGGAAGCTGTCACAATGTATCATATTTGGTTTAATTTGTATTTTAAGGATATCAGAAAAACATGTTTTCTTGACTATTGTGTTAAATTGATAGTTCACTGCTAACAGTTAACTGGACCCATTGACTTCCATAGGAAAATAATAACAATATGGAAGTCAATGTGTCCAGTTAACTGTTGCAAATGAGGAAATGATGACAGAATTTTCATTTTGAAGTGAACTATCCCTTTAAAAAGCTGGACTTGATGCGAGCTCCAGTAGTATGTTCAGTAGGCAGAATGGCTAAGAATAGCTTGGGATAATTCATTAACCATGAATTGGTTCAGTTTGGCATCTTGGATGAGATGATCTGTGACATTACACCTCCTGCTGTGTGCATATACATTAAACACCTGAAATTACCTCTAAATGTACAGCTCTAAATGTCACACAGTCTGAGACGGACTATCGAGGTTGGTCTCTTGCTTTCAATTCCTGTAGAGCACCCGTCTGTTTCATGTTTACAGGCATCAGTCAGCCATGGTCATGATTGTGGGTTCATGTCTATCAAATCAACAGCGACAGATTACAAGTCCTTTTTTAAAGATATACACGACTAATGCAATTTTTTTACAAAAATAAATATGATAAGTTTTAGTATTTATAATATAGATAAAACGTTGATAATAAAATGAAATAAAAACTTTTGGGTGACCTGTCCCTTTAAGATGCCAAAAGCAGGCTCACCAGGGAATTACATAAATCTGTGGAATTAATCCCAGTTCTTACCTCAGTAGGTTTGCATGCATGTGTAAATCAGAAATTCTGTGGCGACCCATGTGGCATTACAACAAATATTTGTCATAACCTGAAGTTAAATGCCAAAACGAAAGGGGAAAGGGGAAGTCAGCATTTATAGGAAAACAAGAGAGACGGTGAGACAGAGAAAGAGAGATAAATGTGTGGCACTATGTTGATATTAAAAGCTGTTAGAGGGATTGGCCCTTGGACACAGTGCTTTGTAAATCTGATAAGTGGATTTTGCAATACTGTGATAGACTGAGTGTTTTTTTTTTTTGCTTGGTTGGTAAAATGATGTGATCAAGCAAAGCCTCAATACGACATGGCCCAAAAAAGAAACCGACAATCACTTGGGTTTGTGTGTGTGTGGCACTTTTCACAGCAAGGGCTTCTGTTTTTTAATCAAATAACCATATATTTACTGTAATTACCCTTATCGAAGTACTATTAAGTAATTAAAGGTTGAAAAGCTTTGGCAAACCATGGGCTCCCGCTCTGGACTGAGATTCTGGTGACTGACAATGAGTCAGCAAAATGAAAAGTGTCATGGCCTACATCCTCTTGACCTGGATGTCAGTTGAGCTCCACTTCTAAGTTGCAGGATGTTAATAAAAAATGCAGACAATTGGACCAGAAAATATATAGGCCATCCACACTACCATCCATTTTTGTGACACTGATTCAAACAGTAACTCCTGAGATCAAGTGTTAAAGTTCACAAAAATCACATACTCTCTTGAGTTGGTACTTATTTTGAACAAGTATTTATTCACAACTGCTAAAAAAAAAAAAGTATGAGTGCGTGTAGTACTACATTCGCAATGTCATCATGTGACCAACCAGCATCCGTTGTGTCACTTCTTCATTGTTCACAAATCCTCTCTTGTGAGCTCATGGGATTGTAAAGTGTTTATCATATACAAACTTCAGAATCTCACTAGAAGTAACTGTTAGGTCATGGTGGTACTTTTTGCCTACTCTTTCATGAATACTGTGAATTCAGACATACGTTCATCTCATACTGTTTTTCACCTACTATAGTAGGGAAGTATACGATTTCAAATGCTGCCATTCAATAACCAGTTAAAGTAACCATTCCATAAGAGTCATTTGTTCTTGAATCAGACTCGAACCAATTGAACTGAATGCTTCTTAAAAAGATTCACTGTTTCAAAGCTCTCTTCACTGTGGATATGTGCGGGATAAAGCAGTGTAACTGCAACGAGAACACAGAAAAAGTGTTCAGGTTCAACAAAACAATAGTAAGCGTTTTCATTAAAGTCTATAATATCAGTAAAAAAAAAAAACTAAATAATTTTTTATTATATGCAAGTCTGACGATAAAAAAGCTAATTTTTTACGAATCCTGATTGATCCAAAACAAAAGATTTGAAGCTTTATAACTCAGTTTTATCACCAACATAAAATATTGGGTTTTTAGGAATATTGATTAAGTTCAAATTAAGTTCACGATTGCCATGTACTATACAGCATTTTGTAAGTGTACTACTTGGAATATTATATCTGGAGTGCACCTTAAAATGCTATTCAGGTTAGCTTAAAAGTCTTAAATGAGGAAAATACTGCATGTACAAATACTATTATTTAACCTTAACTCACTTCAACACCCACATGCTTGACCTTCAATGACTGAAAAGACTGCTGATTTCTGCAGTTACACCTTTGTTTTCTAATTTCATTAGCATAGCACTAAATGTGGTCAGACAAGGTCAAGGTTCAATATCATTTATTAAACACTCATAGAATCAGTCTCACTTCTCCACTAGAAACCACAATTTGGCCGGAACTAGTGCTTAAACGAACGGCCCTTCCTAAAAGTGCAAGAAAACAAACCGAATTAACACCCACAACTACAAAACACAAGCTAAATAAAGCAGTTTAAATAAAAGGATGCACTGACTTTGCCTGGAGCAACTTTGCTGACAAGAGCCAGAAGAGGGATGGCACACCTCTGTACTGCAATGGATGAAGACCTGAGACGAGAACCAAAGCTGGCATTACGAACCAAGAGACAGTCGAAAACTGACACACTGGGTACTGTACCGTTTCCTGCAGAGGAGCCAGTGATGCTGGATCTACAAATGTGAACATCTTCACAACAAAGCGCTTGTAGTGGGTTGGGAACTGAAGACCAGATGATCCAGACACTGGAACCAGTGTGGTCAGGTAACGATCATCCCGGTAAGGGCATCTGAAAGGCAAAGAGGCAGTCAGAAACACCTTACAGCACACTAGATGGATAAAGACTGGCCTTACTCACCCATCAACCAGAAGGTCCCACTGGGGTAGACTGAGTGGACTAGGGGTTGATGTCGCCCAGCAATGTCCCAGCATCAAGACAATGTTGGGGTCAGACCTCTCCAAAATGCGCACCTCAACATAGACAGGTTCCCGCAAGACTTTCGTGACCGGATAATCAGCTTCACTGTAGTAGGATGTGTACGCCTCATCCCCTGAGGAAGAACAGCGTTTAACTTGAAACTGCTGCAAACTGGAGTTTTAGAAAGGCTTTAGGCATACCTGGGACAAACACTTACCTTCGGCACAGCCTTTGGTGACACATTGACCATTTGCCAGTCTAAGCTCCACTCTGAGGGGTCCAGGAGCAGCTACCGGTGGAGGTGGAGGAACAGTGTTGACCTCCACAACCAGAGCTTCCACCGAAGTACCAGAGTACCTACACTGGAAGAGAAGCCTGCACAACAAACAGTGAGCTTGTAGCATTTGTCCAGGATTAACATTTGTGATAAAGCATGAATCACTTACTGAAAATGGCTGTCCCTTGTGATGGAACCAAGTGGTCCCACACCCACTTCATAAGAGGAGGTCATTCTGTTTTCATACACCACATATCCACTGTCCTCCTGCAAACAGTAACCGTTGGCATCCAGTCCATATTACAAGCCATGCAGAACAAAAAAGCCACAAGCAGCTACTCACCATCATGCTTGTGCCACATGCAGTGACCGGGAACTGATATATAGCAAAGAAAGGTGTGGATCCCACAGGACTGCAAGCTGGATCATTTCCACCCAGGAGACGGATCGAATCCAGGCTCAACCGAGGCAGCGTAACGTCTCTAGCCACCACTACCACAAACTGACCATCTCTTATACACTGGACGGTCACTGAAACAAGGTTCAAGAGCAGGTTATTGCTGAAAATCAGTTTTACATGAACACCTTTACATTGACTCAACACTCTTACCTGCCTTCCCATAGTAACACTGCTGTCCGTTAAAGCAGCAGTTGATAGCTGCACACTCAGCACCACTGATACCAGGTGGACCACATTGGATTTGCTCATAATCAGCTACAGTACATTTGTCAAGGGGCTCGGTCTGTGCCACTGGCAGCTTAGGCTGAAACTGCTGGGGAAACTGTTGACTAGCTTGTTGGACTGACTGAGGAAACTGTTGACTAGCTTGTTGAACTGACTGAGGAAACTGTTGACTAGCTTGTTGAACTGACTGAGGAAACTGTTGACTAGCTTGCTGTTGAACTGGCTGAGGAAACCATTGATTAGCTTGCTGTTGAACTGGTTGTTGAAACCGCTGGTCAGTTTGCTGGAACATCAGAGGTTGAGGATTCTGGGGAAGATTACTCCACTTTGGAACAGCATGACAGAAAGCACCAAACCAAACACAAAGTGCCAGAGACTGCACAGCATACCAACTTCCTGCCATTGTTCAACAGCTAGTCACACTGTTGAGATGCTGCCCTTTGGTCTTTTTGTACTCTACAGATTTTGGCAAATTAATGATATACCCTCCCTCTTCGTTAACAGTCATGATTCTCCAGACTTGTATGAGTGGGAGTTTATGCAATGGGTGATTCCATTGGTTCATAATAATAAAGTCATTCCTTGTTCTTTTCTACTCTTATCATTAACATTTATGTATTATTACACATAACCCTCTAAATATATAGACTATATCCTTTAAAAAAAAACATAAAATTGATATAAAAACAAAATACAAGCAATTACCTGTAAACGTAATCATGGACCTTTAAATTACAGCAAATATTTGTAAAATGCGAATCAATCAAACCAATTGTGGTTTGAAAAAGCAATACATTGGTGTCACTCAGCACGTTTGGGCTTCCTCGAGAACCAATGAGGTTCATTGTCGTGTTACACAGAATGTGTAAGCTTTAACATAAACCAATTCTCATGTGTTATGCAGCACATTTGAGCTTCAGCAAGAACCAGTGAGCTTCATTCTAAGCCCCTTTCACACAAAGATTCTGGAAAAAATACAGAAAGTGCATCTCGAGATAGCTTGATTTGGGTTCATTCACACTGCCAGTGATTTTCCAGAATTTGTCAGTGCATTCACATATTCCCGTAAAGACATGTGATGTCAAGCTGTGACATGTAATATCTCCACAGCATTTAAGATCGCTTACAATCTGCAATTTCTGTGAAGCAATGCCCACACTCTTTTTTTTTTCCTGATTCAACCATAAACTAACACAATGCATAGCATTCCACCAAGCTGACAAATTATCTCCACGACACACCTCTTACACCATTGGTCCTGGCTTTTGTTCACACAAGGCACGTTCCAGGACTGCTTCCAGCATCAATCCCAGGACATGTTTACATTAACACAGAAGGCTCTAACAATTTTATGACAATTTCCCAGGATCAATGCACTGTGTGAAAGGGGCTCTAGTGTTAAAGCACATTTGAGCATTAGCAAAAACCAATGAGAACAACTTGCCAGGTGCTTTAATTATCCACCTGCCGCCCATAGAGGTTTTTCCCCTACAACAATGGAAGGGAGATTTTAGAACAGTTGTCCTCAACATACCAAATAAAAAAAACAATTTCATGTTGGTTGCATTGCAAAAAATGTGGTCAGACAAGTTCAAGGTTTGATATCATTTATTAAACACTCATAGAGTCAGTCTCACTTCTCCACTAGAAACCACAGTTTGGCCAGAAGAGGTAGCGTTTACACGAACAGCCCTTCCTAAAAGTGCAAGAAAAAAAAAAAAACAGAATTAACACTCCCACAACTTTTAAAGTCACAAGCTAAATAAAGCAGTTTAAATAACAGGAAGCACTGACTTCGCCTGGAGCAACTTTGCTGACAAGAGCCAGAAGAGGGATGGCACACCTCTGTACTGCAATGGATGAAGACCTGAGACGAGAACCAAAGCTGGCATTAGGAACCAAGAGACAGTTGAAAACTGACACACTGGGTACTGTACCGTTTCCTGCAGAGGAGCCAGTGATGCTGGATCTACAAATGTGAACATCTTCACAACAAAGCGCTTGTAGTGGGTTGGGAACTGAAGACCAGATGATCCAGACACTGGAACCAATGTGGTCAGGTAACGATCATCCCGGTAAGGGCACCTGAAAGGCAAAGAGGCAGTCAGAAACACCTTACATCACACTAGATGGATAAAGACTGGCCTTACTCACCCATCAACCAGAAGGTCCCACTGGGGTAGACTGAGTGGACTAGGGGTTGATGTCGCCCAACAATGTCCCAGCATCAAGACAATGTTGGGGTCAGACCTCTCCAAAATGTGCACCTCAACATAGACAGGTTCCCGCAAGACTTTTGTGACCGGATAATCAGCTTCACTGTAGTAGGATGTGTACGCCTCATCCCCTGAGGAAGAACAGCGTTTAACTTGAAACTGCTGCAAACTGGAGTTTTAGAAAGGCTTTAGGCATACCTGGGACAAACACTTACCTTCGGCACAGCCTTTGGTGACACATTGACCATTTGCCAGTCTAAGCTCCACTCTGAGGGGTCCAGGAGCAGCTACCGGTGGAGGTGGAGGAACAGTGTTGACCTCCACAACCAGAGCTTCCACCGAAGTACCAGAGTACCTACACTGGAAGAGAAGCCTGCACAACAAACAGTGAGCTTGTAGCATTTGTCCAGGATTAACATTTGTGATAAAGCATGAATCACTTACTGAAAATGGCTGTCCCTTGTGATGGAACCAAGTGGTCCCATACCCACTTCATAAGAGGAGGTCATTCTGTTTTCATACACCACATATCCACTGTCCTCCTGCAAACAGTAACCGTTGGCATCCAGTCCATATTACAAGCCATGCAGAACAAAAAAGCCACAAGCAGCTACTCACCATCATGCTTGTGCCACATGCAGTGACCGGGAACTGATATATAGCAAAGAAAGGTGTGGATCCCACAGGACTGCAAGCTGGATCATTTCCACCCAGGAGACGGATCGAATCCAGGCTCAACCGAGGCAGCGTAACGTCTCTAGCCACCACTACCACAAACTGACCATCTCTTATACACTGGACGGTCACTGAAACAAGGTTCAAGAGCAGGTTATTGCTGAAAATCAGTTTTACATGAACACCTTTACATTGACTCAACACTCTTACCTGCCTTCCCATAGTAACACTGCTGTCCATTAAAGCAGCAGTTGATAGCTGCACACTCAGCACCACTGATACCAGGTGGACCACATTGGATCTGCTCATAATCAGCTACAGTACATTTGTCAAGGGGCTCGGTCTGTGCCACTGGCTGCTTAGGCTGAAACTGCTGGGGAAACTGTTGACTAGCTTGCTGTTGAACTTGCTGAGAAAACTGCTGAGGAAACTGTTGACTAGCTTGTTGGACTGACTGAGGAAACTGTTGACTAGCTTGTTGAACTGACTGAGGAAACTGTTGACTAGCTTGTTGAACTGACTGAGGAAACTGTTGACTAGCTTGTTGAACTGACTGAGGAAACTGTTGACTAGCTTGCTGTTGAACTGGCTGAGGAAACCATTGATTAGCTTGCTGTTGAACTGGTTGTTGAAACCGCTGGTCAGTTTGCTGGAACATCAGAGGTTGAGGATTCTGGGGAAGATTACTCCACTTTGGAACAGCATGACAGAAAGCACCAAACCAAACACAAAGTGCCAGAGACTGCACAGCATACCAACTTCCTGCCATTGTTCAACAGCTAGTCACACTGTTGAGATGCTGCCCTTTGGTCTTTTTGTACTCTACAGATTTTGGCAAATTAATGATATACCCTCCCTCTTCGTTAACAGTCATGATTCTCCAGACTTGTATGAGTGGGAGTTTATGCAATGGGTGATTCCATTGGTTCATAATAATAAAGTCATTCCTTGTTCTTTTCTACTCTTATCATTAACATTTATGTATTATTACACACAACCCTCTAAATATATAGACTATATCCTTTAAAAAAAACATAAAATTGATATAAAAACAAAATACAAGCAATTACCTGTAAACGTAATCATGGACCTTTAAATTACAGCAAATATTTGTAAAATGCGAATCAATCAAACCAATTGTGGTTTGAAAAAGCAATACATTGGTGTCACTCAGCACGTTTGGGCTTCCTCGAGAACCAATGAGGTTCATTGTCGTGTTACACAGAATGTGTAAGCTTTAACATAAACCAATTCTCATGTGTTATGCAGCACATTTGAGCTTCAGCAAGAACCAGTGAGCTTCATTCTAAGCCCCTTTCACACAAAGATTCTGGAAAAAATACAGAAAGTGCATCTCGAGATAGCTTGATTTGGGTTCATTCACACTGCCAGTGATTTTCCAGAATTTGTCAGTGCATTCACATATTCCCGTAAAGACATGTGATGTCAAGCTGTGACATGTAATATCTCCACAGCATTTAAGATCGCTTACAATCTGCAATTTCTGTGAAGCAATGCCCACACTCTTTTTTTTTTTCCTGATTCAACCATAAACTAACACAATGCATAGCATACCACCAAGCTGACAATTTATCTCCACGACACACCCCTTACATCATTGGTCCTGGCTTTTGTTCACACAAGGCACGTTCCAGGACTGCTTCCAGCATCAATCCCAGGACATGTTTACATTAACACAGAAGGCTCTAACAATTTTATGACAATTTCCCAGGATCAATGCACTGTGTGAAAGGGGCTCTAGTGTTAAAGCACATTTGAGCATCAGCAAAAACCAATGAGAACAACTTGCCAGGTGCTTTAATAATCCACCTGCCGCCCATAGAGGTTTTTCCCCTACAACAATGGAAGGGAGATTTTAGAACAGTTGTCCTCAACATACCAAATAAAAAAAACAATTTCATGTTGGTTGCATTGCAAAAAATGTGGTCAGACAAGTTCAAGGTTTGATATCATTTATTAAACACTCATAGAGTCAGTCTCACTTCTCCACTAGAAACCACAGTTTGGCCAGAAGAGGTAGCGTTTACACGAACAGCCCTTCCTAAAAGTGCAAGAAAACAAAACAAAACAGAATTAACACTCCCACAACTTTTAAAGTCACAAGCTAAATAAAGCAGTTTAAATAACAGGAAGCACTGACTTCGCCTGGAGCAACTTTGCTGACAAGAGCCAGAAGAGGGATGGCACACCTCGGTACTGCAATGGATGAAGACCTGAGACGAGAACCAAAGCTGGCATTAGGAACCAAGAGACAGTTGAAAACTGACACACTGGGTACTGTACCGTTTCCTGCAGAGGAGCCAGTGATGCTGGATCTACAAATGTGAACATCTTCACAACAAAGCGCTTGTAGTGGGTTGGGAACTGAAGACCAGATGATCCAGACACTGGAACCAGTGTGGTCAGGTAACGATCATCCCGGTAAGGGCATCTGAAAGGCAAAGAGGCAGTCAGAAACACCTTACATCACACTAGATGGATAAAGACTGGCCTTACTCACCCATCAACCAGAAGGTCCCACTGGGGTAGACTGAGTGGACTAGGGGTTGATGTCGCCCAACAATGTCCCAGCATCAAGACAATGTTGGGGTCAGACCTCTCCAAAATGTGCACCTCAACATACACAGGTTCCCGCAAGACTTTTGTGACCGGATAATCAGCTTCACTGTAGTAGGATGTGTACGCCTCATCCCCTGAGGAAGAACAGCGTTTAACTTGAAACTGCTGCAAACTGGAGTTTTAGAAAGGCTTTAGGCATACCTGGGACAAACACTTACCTTCGGCACAGCCTTTGGTGACACATTGACCATTTGCCAGTCTAAGCTCCACTCTGAGGGGTCCAGGAGCAGCTACCGGTGGAGGTGGAGGAACAGTGTTGACCTCCACAACCAGAGCTTCCACCGAAGTACCAGAGTACCTACACTGGAAGAGAAGCCTGCACAACAAACAGTGAGCTTGTAGCATTTGTCCAGGATTAACATTTATGATAAAGCATGAATCACTTACTCAAAATGGCTATCCCTTGTGATGGAACCAAGTGGTCCCATACCCACTTCATAAGAGGAGGTCATTCTGTTTTCATACACCACATATCCACTGTCCTCCTGCAAACAGTAACCGTTGGCATCCAGTCCATATTACATGCCATGCAGAACAAAAAAGCCACAAGCAGTTACTCACCATCATGCTTGTGCCACATGCAGTGACCGGGAACTGATATATAGCAAAGAAAGGTGTGGATCCCACAGGACTGCAAGCTGGATCATTTCCACCCAGGAGACGGATCGAATCCAGGCTCAATCGAGGCAGCGTAACGTCTCTAGCCACCACTACCACAAACTGACCATCTCTTATACACTGGACGGTCACTGAAACAAGGTTCAAGAGCAGGTTATTGCTGAAGATCAGTTTTACATGAACACCTTTACATTGACTCAACACTCTTACCTGCCTTCCCATAGTAACACTGCTGTCCGTTAAAGCAGCAGTTGATAGCTGCACACTCAGCACCACTGATACCAGGTGGACCACATTGGATCTGCTCATAATCAGCTACAGTACATTTATCAAGGGGCTCGGTCTGTGCCACTGGCTGCTTAGGCTGAAACTGCTGGGGAAACTGTTGACTAGCTTGCTGTTGAACTTGCTGAGAAAACTGCTGAGGAAACTGTTGACTAGCTTGTTGGACTGACTGAGGAAACTGTTGACTAGCTTGTTGAACTGACTGAGGAAACTGTTGACTAGCTTGCTGTTGAACTGGCTGAGGAAACCATTGATTAGCTTGCTGTTGAACTGGTTGTTGAAACCGCTGGTCAGTTTGCTGGAACATCAGAGTTTGAGGATTCTGGGGAAGATTACTCCACTTTGGAACAGCATGACAGAAAGCACCAAACCAAACACAAAGTGCCAGAGACCGCACAGCATACCAACTTCCTGCCATTGTTCAACAGCTAGTCACACTGTTGAGATGCTGCCCTTTGGTCTTTTTGTACTCTACAGATTTTGGCAAATTAATGATATTCCCTCCCTCTTCGTTAACAGTCAGGATTCTCCAGACTTGTATGAGTGGGAGTTTATGCAATGGGTGATTCCATTGGTTCATTAGAATAAAGTCATTCCTTGTTGTTTTCCACCCTCATTATTAATATTTATGTATTATTACACATAACCCTCTAAAAATACAGACTGTATCCTTTAAAAAAAACTAAAATTGATGTAAAAACAAAATACAAGCAATTACCTGTAAATGTAATCATGGACCTTTAAATTACAGCAAATATCTGTAAAATGCGAATCAATCGAACCAATTGTGGTTCGAAAAAGAAACACATAGGTGTTACGCAGCCCGTTTGGGCTTTCTCGAGAACAAATGAGGTTCATTCTCGTGTTACACAGCATTTGTGAGCTTTAACACAAACCAGAGAGGTTAATTCTAGTTTATGCAGCACATTTGAGCTTCAGCAAAAACCAGTGAGCTTCATTTTAAGCCCCTTTCACACAAAGATTCTGGAAAATATACAAATTGTATCTCGGGATAGTTTGAGTTTGGTTCATTCACACTGCTAGTGAGTTTCCAGAATTTATCAGTGCATTCACATATTCCCATTAAGACATGTGATGACAAGATGTGACATGTAATATCTCCACAGAATTTAAGATTGCTTACAAGCTAGGATTTCTCTGTAGAAACAATGCCCACACTCTTTTTTTCTGATTTAACCATAAACTAACACAATGCAAAGCATTCCACCAAGCAAACAAATTATCTCCACGACACACCTCTTACACCATTGGTCCTGAATTTTGTTCACACAAGGCACGTTCCAGGACTGCTTCCAGCGTCAACCCCAGGACGTGTTTACATTCACACAGAAGGAACTCTAACAATTTTATGGCAATTTCCCAGTACCAATGCACTGTGTGAAAGGGGCTCTAGTGTTAAAACACATTTGAGCTTTAGCACAAATTGCCAGGTGCTTTAATGATCCACTTGCCTCCCATAGAGGTTTTTCCCCTACGACAATGGAGCGGAGATTTTAGAACAGTTGTCCTCAACATACCAAATAAAAGAAGAATTTCATGTTGGTATTATTGCAAAAAATTGTCAGACAAGTTCAAGGTTTGATATCATTTATTAAACACTCATAGAATCAGTCTCACTTCTCCACTAGAAACCACAGTTTGGCCAGAAGTGGTAGTGTTTACACGAACAGCCCTTCCTAAAAGTGCAAGAAGAGACAGAATTAACACTTCCACAACTTTAAAAATCACAAGCTAAATTAAACCGTTTAAATAACAGGAAGCACTGACTTCGCCTGGAGCAACTTTGCTGACAAGAGCCAGAAGAGGGATGGCACACCTCTGTACTGCAATGGATGAAGACCTGAGACGAGAACCAAAGCTGGCATTACGAACCAAGAGACAGTTGAAAACTGACACACTGGGTACTGTACCGTTTCCTGCAGAGGAGCCAGTGATGCTGGATCTACAAATGTGAACATCTTCACAACAAAGCGCTTGTAGTGGGTTGGGAACTGAAGACCAGATGATCCAGACACTGGAACCAATGTGGTCAGGTAACGATCATCCCGGTAAGGGCATCTGAAAGGCAAAGAGGCAGTCAGAAACACCTTACAGCACACTAGATGGATAAAGACTGGCCTTACTCACCCATCAACCAGAAGGTCCCACTGGGGTAGACTGAGTGGACTAGGGGTTGATGTCGCCCAACAATGTCCCAGCATCAAGACAATGTTGGGGTCAGACCTCTCCAAAATGTGCACCTCAACATACACAGGTTCCCGCAAGACTTTTGTGACCGGATAATCAGCTTCACTGTAGTAGGAGGTGTACGCCTCATCCCCTGAGGAAGAACAGCGTTTAACTTGAAACTGCTGCAAACTGGAGTTTTAGAAAGGCTTTAGGCATTCCTGGGACAAACACTTACCTTCGGCACAGCCTTTGGTGACACATTGACCATTTGCCAGTCTAAGCTCCACTCTGAGGGGTCCAGGAGCAGCTACCGGTGGAGGTGGAGGAACAGTGTTGACCTCCACAACCAGAGCTTCCACTGAAGTACCAGAGTACCTACACTGGAAGAGAAGCCTGCACAACAAACAGTGAGCTTGTAGCATTTGTCCAGGATTAACATTTATGATAAAGCATGAATCACTTACTCAAAATGGCTGTCCCTTGTGATGGAACCAAGTGGTCCCATACCCACTTCATAAGAGGAGGTCATTCTGTTTTCATACACCACATATCCACTGTCCTCCTGCAAACAGTAACCGTTGGCATCCAGTCCATATTACAAGCCATGCAGAACAAAAAAGCCACAAGCAGCTACTCACTATCATGCTTGTGCCACATGCAGTGACAGGGAACTGATATATAGCAAAGAAAGGTGTGGATCCCACAGGACTGCAAGCTGGATCATTGCCACCCAGGAGACGGATCGAATCCAGGCTCAACCGAGGCAGCGTAACGTCTCTAGCCACCACTACCACAAACTGACCATCTCTTATACACTGGACGGTCACTGAAACAAGGTTCAAGAGCAGGTTATTGCTGAAGATCAGTTTTACATGAACACCTTTACATTGACTCAACACTCTTACCTGCCTTCCCATAGTAACACTGCTGTCCGTTAAAGCAGCAGTTGATAGCTGCACACTCAGCACCACTGATACCAGGTGGACCACATTGGATCTGCTCATAATCAGCTACAGTACATTTATCAAGGGGCTCGGTCTGTGCCACTGGCTGCTTAGGCTGAAACTGCTGGGGAAACTGTTGACTAGCTTGCTGTTGAACTTGCTGAGAAAACTGCTGAGGAAACTGTTGACTAGCTTGTTGGACTGACTGAGGAAACTGTTGACTAGCTTGTTGAACTGACTGAGGAAACTGTTGACTAGCTTGTTGAACTGACTGAGGAAACTGTTGACTAGCTTGTTGAACTGACTGAGGAAACTGTTGACTAGCTTGTTGAACTGACTGAGGAAACTGTTGACTAGCTTGTTGAACTGACTGAGGAAACTGTTGACTTGCTTGTTGAACTGACTGAGGAAACTGTTGACTAGCTTGTTGAACTGACTGAGGAAACTGTTGACTAGCTTGTTGAACTGACTGAGGAAACTGTTGACTTGCTTGTTGAACTGACTGAGGAAACTGTTGACTTGCTTGTTGAACTGACTGAGGAAACTGTTGACTAGCTTGTTGAACTGACTGAGGAAACTGTTGACTAGCTTGTTGAACTGACTGAGGAAACTGTTGACTAGCTTGTTGAACTGACTGAGGAAACTGTTGACTAGCTTGCTGTTGAACTGGCTGAGGAAACCATTGATTAGCTTGCTGTTGAACTGGCTGAGGAAACCATTGATTAGCTTGCTGTTGAACTGGTTGTTGAAACCGCTGGTCAGTTTGCTGGAACATCAGAGGTTGAGGATTCTGGTGAAGATTACTCCACTTTGGAACAGCATGACAGAAAGCACCAAACCAAACACAAAGTGCCAGAGACCGCACAGCATACCAACTTCCTGCCATTGTTCAACAGCTAGTCACACTGTTGAGATGCTGCCCTTTGGTCTTTTTGTACTCTACAGATTTTGGCAAATTAATGATATTCCCTCCCTCTTCGTTAACAGTCAGGCTTCTCCAGACTTGTATGAGTGGGAGTTTATGTAATGGGTGATTCTATTGGTTCATTAGAATGAAGTCATTCCTTGTTCTTTTCCACCCTTATCATTAAGATTTATGTCAAAAAACACACAACCCTCTAAAAATACAGACTGTATCCTTTAAAAAAAGTAAAATTGATGTAAAAACAAAATACAAGCAATTACCTGTAAATGTAATCGTGGACCTTTAAACTACAGCAAATATCTGTAAAATGCGAATCAATCGAACCAATTGTGGTTCGAAAAAGCAATACACTGGTGTCACTCAGCACATTTGGGCTTTCTCGAGAACCAATGAGGTTCATTCTCATGTTACACAGCACGTGTGAGCTTTAAAAAAAACCCCAGAGAGGTTAATTCTAGTTTTATACAGTACATTTGAGCTTCAGCAAAAACAAATATTCATTCTCATGTGTTATGCAGCACATTTGAGCTTCAGCAAGAACCAGTGAGCTTCGGTCTAATGGTGCGTTCTATTATCCATCCGACTTGGAGATCCGAATCGGACGACAGACGTTGCCTAGCAACACGCCCCCTTTCCTCGGATTTCTCCTCTCAGACGTCGGACAACCGTGAGACTACCGAGCAAGAATTCCGTTTCGGAATTCAAGATGGCTGCGCCCTGTGACTTGTAAGAATGAATTGTTTTCATTGTTTTTGAACTGCTTTGGTATTTTAAATGACAATTATGATCACTCGTATTACTGCGTTCCCTGTGGATATGGGAATCGGTTGTTGTGAGTGCAATTACTAACGTTGCTAGCGTTGCTAACAGAAGATTAACATGAAAAACATTACATAAGACATTTTCAAGTTCAAATAGCTGCGTTTTGATTAGGTGGTCATAATATTTTTTTTTAAATGTAAATGCCTGGTACTCGGCCAGTGCTACCATGACAACAGCGTTCTCCAACTCGGACACGCAAAATTTAAGAGAACGCTCAAAGTGTGGATGTGACGTCAAATCCGAGGTCCGAGTTGGTTCGTTGGCTATACTAGAATGCACCCTAAGCCCCTTTCACACAAAGATTCCAGAAAAAATACAGATAATGCATCTCAGGATAGCTTGAGTTTGGCTCATTCACACTGCCAGTAATTTTACAAAATTTGTCAGTGCATTCACATATTCCTGTAAAGAAATGTAATATCTCCACAGTATTAGATTTATTACAACCTGCGATTTCTCTCAAGAAAAAAACCCCACGCTCTTTTTTTCCCTTATTCAACCATAAACTAACACATTGCATAGCATTCCACCAAGCTAACAAATTATCTCAGCCACACACCCCTTACACCATTGGTCCTGGGTTTTGTTCACACAAGGCACGTTCCGGGATTGCTTCCGGCATCAATCCCAGGATGTGTTTACATGCGCACAGAAGGCACTCTAACAATTTTATGACAATTTCCCAGGATCAATGCACTGTGTGAAAGGGGCTCAAGTGTTACAGCACATTTGAGCATCAGCAAGAACCAATGAGAACAAATTGCCAGGCGCTTTAATAATCCACCTGCCTCCCATAGAGGT
Organism: Pimephales promelas; assembly: GCF_988280905.1. Lineage (NCBI taxonomy): Eukaryota > Metazoa > Chordata > Actinopteri > Cypriniformes > Leuciscidae > Pimephales > Pimephales promelas. Next base: position 35,265,279 of record NC_142776.1, on the reverse strand, counting down.
TTCTCTCCTACGACAATGGAAAGGAGATTTTAGAACATTGGTCCTCAACATACCAAATAAAAGAACAATTTCATGTTGGTTGCATTGCAAAAAATGTGGTCAGACAAGTTCAAGGTTTGATATCATTTATTAAACACTCATAGAATCAGTCTCACTTCTCCACTAGAAACCACAGTTTGGCCAGAAGTGGTAGTGTTTACACGAACGGCCCTTCCTAAAAGTGCAAGAAAAAAAAAAAACAGAATTAAAACTCCCACAACTTTTAAAGTCACAAGCTAAATTAAACCATTTAAATAACAGGAAGCACTGACTTCGCCTGGAGCAACTTTGCTGACAAGAGCCAGAAGAGGGATGGCACACCTCTGTACTGCAATGGATGAAGACCTGAGACGAGAACCAAAGCTGGCATTACGAACCAAGAGACAGTTGAAAACTGACACACTGGGTACTGTACCGTTTCCTGCAGAGGAGCCAGTGATGCTGGATCTACAAATGTGAACATCTTCACAACAAAGCGCTTGTAGTGGGTTGGGAACTGAAGACCAGATGATCCAGACACTGGAACCAGTGTGGTCAGGTAACGATCATCCCGGTAAGGGCACCTGAAAGGCAAAGAGGCAGTCAGAAACACCTTACAGCACACTAGATAGATAAAGACTGGCCTTACTCACCCATCAACCAGAAGGTCCCACTGGGGTAGACTGAGTGGACTAGGGGTTGATGTCGCCCAGCAATGTCCCAGCATCAAGACAATGTTGGGGTCAGACCTCTCCAAAATGCGCAGCTCAACATACACAGGTTCCCGCAAGACTTTTGTGACCGGATAATCAGCTTCACTGTAGTAGGAGGTGTACGCCTCATCCCCTGAGGAAGAACAGCGTTTAACTTGAAACTGCTGAAAACTGGAGTTTTAGAAAGGCTTTAGGCATACTTGGGACAAACACTTACCTTCGGCACAGCCTTTGGTGACACATTGACCATTTGCCAGTCTAAGCTCCACTCTGAGGGGTCCAGGAGCAGCTACCGGTGGAGGTGGAGGAACAGTGTTGACCTCCACAACCAGAGCTTCCACCGAAGTACCAGAGTACCTACACTGGAAGAGAAGCCTACACAACAAACAGTGAGCTTGTAGCATTTGTCCAGGGGTAACATTTGTGATAAAACATGAATCACTTACTGAAAATGGCTGTCCCTTGTGATGGAACCAAGTGGTCCCATACCCACTTCATAAGAGGAGGTCATTCTGTTTTCATACACCACATATCCACTGTCCTCCTGCAAATAGTAACCATTGGCATCCAGTCCATATTCCAAGCCATGCAGAACAAAAAAGCCACAAGCAGCTACTCACCATCATGCTTGTGCCACATGCAGTGACCGGGAACTGATATATAGCAAAGAAAGGTGTGGATCCCACAGGACTGCAAGCTGGATCATTTCCACCCAGGAGACGGATCGAATCCAGGCTCAACCGAGGCAGCGTAACGTCTCTAGCCACCACTACCACAAACTGACCATCTCTTATACACTGGACGGTCACTGAAACAAGGTTCAAGAGCAGGTTATTGCTGAAGATCAGTTTTACATGAACACCTTTACATTGACTCAACACTCTTACCTGCCTTCCCATAGTAACACTGCTGTCCGTTAAAGCAGCAGTTGATAGCTGCACACTCAGCACCACTGATACCAGGTGGACCACATTGGATCTGCTCATAATCAGCTACAGTACATTTATCAAGGGGCTCGGTCTGTGCCACTGGCTGCTTAGGCTGAAACTGCTGGGGAAACTGTTGACTAGCTTCCTGTTGAACTTGCTGAGAAAACTGCTGAGGAAACTGTTGACTTGCTTGTTGAACTGACTGAGGAAACTGTTGACTAGCTTGTTGAACTGACTGAGGAAACTGTTGACTAGCTTGCTGTTGAACTGGCTGAGGAAACCATTGATTAGCTTGCTGTTGAACTGGTTGTTGAAACCGCTGGTCAGTTTGCTGGAACATCAGCGGTTGAGGATTTTGGGGAAGATTACTCCACTTTGGAACAGCATGACAGAAAGCACCAAACCAAACACAAAGTGCCAGAGACCGCACAGCATACCAACTTCCTGCCATTGTTCAACAGCTAGTCACACTGTTGAGATGCTGCCCTTTGGTCTTTTTGTACTCTACAGATTTTGGCAAATTAATGATATTCCCTCCCTCTTCGTTAACAGTCAGGATTCTCCAGACTTGTATGAGTGGGAGTTTATGCAATGGGTGATTCCATTGGTTCATTAGAATGAAGTCATTCCTTGTTGTTTTCCACCCTTATCATTAATATTTATGTCAAAAAACACACAACCCTCTAAAAATACAGACTGTATCCTTTAAAAAAAGTAAAATTGATGTAAAAACAAAATACAAGCAATTACCTGTAAATGTAATCATGGACCTTTAAATTACAGCAAATATCTGTAAAATGCGAATCAATCGAACCAATTGTGGTTCGAAAAAGCAATACACTGGTGTCACTCAGCACATTTGGGCTTTCTCGAGAACCAATGAGGTTCATTCTCATGTTACACAGCATGTGTGAGCTTTAAAAAAAAAACCAGAGAGGTTAATTCTAGTTTTATACAGCACATTTGAGCTTCAGCAAAAACAAATATTCATTCTCATGTGTTATGCAGCACATTTGAGCTTCAGCAAGAACCAGTGAGCTTCGGTCTAATGGTGCGTTCTATTATCCATCCGACTCGGAGATCCGAATCGGACGACAGACATTACCTAGCAACACGCCCCCTTTCCTCGGATTTCTCCTCTCAGACGTCGGACAACCGTGAGACTACCGAGCAAGAATTCCGTTTCGGAATTCAAGATGGCTGCGCCCTGTGACTTGTAAGAATGAATTGTTTTCATTGTTTTTGAACTGCTTTGGTATTTTAAATGACAATTATAATCACTCGTATTACTGCGTTCCCTGTGGATATGGGAATCGGTTGTTGTGAGTGCAATTACTAACGTTGCTAGCGTTGCTAACAGAATATTAACATGAAAAACATTACATAAGACATTTTCAAGTTCAAATAGCTGCGTTTTGATTAGGTGGTCATAATATTTTTTTTTAAATGTAAATGCCTGGTACTCGGCCAGTGCTACCATGACAACAGCTTTCTCCAACTCGGACACGCAAAACTTAAGAGAACGCTCAAAGTGTGGACGTGACGTCAAATCCGAGGTCCGAGTTGGTTCGTTGGCTATACTAGAATGCACCCTAAGCCCCTTTCACACAAAGATTCCAGAAAAAATACAGATAATGCATCTCAGGATAGCTTGAGTTTGGCTCATTCACACTGCCAGTAATTTTACAAAATGTGTCAGTGCATTCACATATTCCTGTAAAGAAATGTAATATCTTCTCCACAGTATTAGATTTATTACAACCTGCGATTTCTCTCAAGAAAAAAACCCCACGCTCTTTTTTTCCCTTATTCAACCATAAACTAACACATTGCATAGCATTCCACCAAGCTAACAAATTATATCAGCCACACACCCCTTACACCATTGGTCCTGGGTTTTGTTCACACAAGGCACGTTCCGGGATTGCTTCCGACATCAATCCCAGGATGTTTACATGCACACAGAAGGCACTCTAACAATTTTATGACAATTTCCCAGGATCAATGCACTGTGTGAAAGGGGCTCAAGTGTTACAGCACATTTGAGCATCAGCAAGAACCAATGAGAACAAATTGCCAGGTGCTTTAATAATCCACCTGCCTCCCATAGAGGTTTCTCTCCTACGACAATGGAAAGGAGATTTTAGAACATTGGTCCTCAACATACCAAATAAAAGAACAATTTCATGTTGGTTGCATTGCAAAAAATGTGGTCAGACAAGTTCAAGGTTTGATATCATTTATTAAACACTCATAGAATTAGTCTCACTTCTCCACTAGAAACCAGCGTTTGGCCAGAAGTGGTAGTGTTTACACGAACAGCCCTTCCTAAAAGTGCAAGAAAAAAAAAAAAACAGAATTAAAACTCCCACAACTTTTAAAGTCACAAGCTAAATTAAACCATTTAAATAAAAGGAAGCACTGACTTTGCCTGGAGCAACTTTGCTGACAAGAGCCAGAAGAGGGATGGCACACCTCTGTACTGCAATGGATGAAGACCTGAGACGAGAACCAAAGCTGGCATTAGGAACCAAGAGACAGTTGAAAACTGACACACTGGGTACTGTACCGTTTCCTGCAGAGGAGCCAGTGATGCTGGATCTACAAATGTGAACATCTTCACAACAAAGCGCTTGTAGTGGGTTGGGAACTGAAGACCAGATGATCCAGACACTGGAACCAGTGTGGTCAGGTAACGATCATCCCGGTAAGGGCACCTACAAGGCAAAGAGGCAGTCAGAAACACCTTACAGCACACTAGATGGATAAAGACTGGCCTTACTCACCCATCAACCAGAAGGTCCCACTGGGGTAGACTGAGTGGACTAGGGGTTGATGTCGCCCAGCAATGTCCCAGCATCAAGACAATGTTGGGGTCAGACCTCTCCAAAATGTGCACCTCAACATAGACAGGTTCCCGCAAGACTTTTGTGACCGGATAATCAGCTTCACTGTAGTAGGATGTGTACGCCTCATCCCCTGAGGAAGAACAGCGTTTAACTTGAAACTGCTGAAAACTGGAGTTTTAGAAAGGCTTGAGGCATACCGGGGACAAACACTTACCTTCAGCACAGCCTTTGGTGACACATTGACCATTTGCCAGTCTAAGCTCCACTCTGAGGGGTCCAGGAGCAGCTACCGGTGGAGGTGGAGGAACAGTGTTGACCTCCACAACCAGAGCTTCCACCGAAGTACCAGAGTACCTACACTGGAAGAGAAGCCTGCACAACAAACAGTGAGCTTGTAGCATTTGTCCAGGGGTAACATTTATGATAAAGCATGAATCACTTACTGAAAATGGCTGTCCCTTGTGATGGAACCAAGTGGTCCCATACCCACTTCATAAGAGGAGGTCATTCTGTTTTCATACACCACATATCCACTGTCCTCCTGCAAACAGTAACCGTTGGCATCCAGTCCATATTACAAGCCATGCAGAACAAAAAAGCCACAAGCAGCTACTCACCATCATGCTTGTGCCACATGCAGTGACCGGGAACTGATATATAGCAAAGAAAGGTGTGGATCCCACAGGACTGCAAGCTGGATCATTTCCACCCAGGAGACGGATCGAATCCAGGCTCAACCGAGGCAGCGTAACGTCTCTAGCCACCACTACCACAAACTGACCATCTCTTATACACTGGACGGTCACTGAAACAAGGTTCAAGAGCAGGTTATTGCTGAAGATCAGTTTTACATGAACACCTTTACATTGACTCAACACTCTTACCTGCCTTCCCATAGTAACACTGCTGTCCGTTAAAGCAGCAGTTGATAGCTGCACACTCAGCACCACTGATACCAGGTGGACCACATTGGATCTGCTCATAATCAGCTACAGTACATTTATCAAGGGGCTCGGTCTGTGCCACTGGCTGCTTAGGCTGAAACTGCTGGGGAAACTGTTGACTAGCTTGCTGTTGAACTTGCTGAGAAAACTGCTGAGGAAACTGTTGACTAGCTTGTTGGACTGACTGAGGAAACTGTTGACTAGCTTGTTGAACTGACTGAGGAAACTGTTGACTAGCTTGTTGAACTGACTGAGGAAACTGTTGACTAGCTTGCTGTTGAACTGGCTGAGGAAACCATTGATTAGCTTGCTGTTGAACTGGTTGTTGAAACCGCTGGTCAGTTTGCTGGAACATCAGAGGTTGAGGATTCTGGGGAAGATTACTCCACTTTGGAACAGCATGACAGAAAGCACCAAACCAAACACAAAGTGCCAGAGACCACACAGCATACCAACTTCCTGCCATTGTTCAACAGCTAGTCACACTGTTGAGATGCTGCCCTTTGGTCTTTTTGTACTCTACAGATTTTGGCAAATTAATGATATTCCCTCCCTCTTCGTTAACAGTCAGGATTCTCCAGACTTGTATGAGTGGGAGTTTATGCAATGGGTGATTCCATTGGTTCATTAGAATAAAGTCATTCCTTGTTGTTTTCCACCCTCATTATTAATATTTATGTATTATTACACATAACCCTCTAAAAATACAGACTGTATCCTTTAAAAAAAACTAAAATTGATGTAAAAACAAAATACAAGCAATTACCTGTAAATGTAATCGTGGACCTTTAAATTACAGCAAATATCTGTAAAATGCGAATCAATCGAACCAATTGTGGTTCGAAAAAGAAACACATAGGTGTTACGCAGCCCGTTTGGGCTTTCTCGAGAACAAATGAGGTTCATTCTCGTGTTACACAGCATTTGTGAGCTTTAACACAAACCAGAGAGGTTAATTCTAGTTTATGCAGCACATTTGAGCTTCAGCAAAAACCAGTGAGCTTCATTTTAAGCCCCTTTCACACAAAGATTCTGGAAAATATACAAATTGTATCTCGGGATAGTTTGAGTTTGGTTCATTCACACTGCTAGTGAGTTTCCAGAATTTATCAGTGCATTCACATATTCCCATTAAGACATGTGATGACAAGATGTGACATGTAATATCTCCACAGAATTTAAGATTGCTTACAAGCTAGGATTTCTCTGTAGAAACAATGCCCACACTCTTTTTTTCTGATTTAACCATAAACTAACACAATGCAAAGCATTCCACCAAGCAAACAAATTATCTCCACGACACACCTCTTACACCATTGGTCCTGAATTTTGTTCACACAAGGCACGTTCCAGGACTGCTTCCAGCGTCAACCCCAGGACGTGTTTACATTCACACAGAAGGAACTCTAACAATTTTATGGCAATTTCCCAGTACCAATGCACTGTGTGAAAGGGGCTCTAGTGTTAAAACACATTTGAGCTTTAGCACAAATTGCCAGGTGCTTTAATGATCCACTTGCCTCCCATAGAGGTTTTTCCCCTACGACAATGGAGCGGAGATTTTAGAACAGTTGTCCTCAACATACCAAATAAAAGAAGAATTTCATGTTGGTAGCATTGCAAAAAATGTTGTCAGACAAGTTCAAGGTTTGATATCATTTATTAAACACTCATAGAATCAGTCTCACTTCTCCACTAGAAACCACAGTTTGGCCAGAAGTGGTAGTGTTTACACGAACAGCCCTTCCTAAAAGTGCAAGAAGAGACAGAATTAACACTTCCACAACTTTAAAAGTCACAAGCTAAATTAAACCGTTTAAATAACAGGAAGCACTGACTTCGCCTGGAGCAACTTTGCTGACAAGAGCCAGAAGAGGGATGGCACACCTCTGTACTGCAATGGATGAAGACCTGAGACGAGAACCAAAGCTGGCATTACGAACCAAGAGACAGTTGAAAACTGACACACTGGGTACTGTACCGTTTCCTGCAGAGGAGCCAGTGATGCTGGATCTACAAATGTGAACATCTTCACAACAAAGCGCTTGTAGTGGGTTGGGAACTGAAGACCAGATGATCCAGACACTGGAACCAGTGTGGTCAGGTAACGATCATCCCGGTAAGGGCACCTGAAAGGCAAAGAGGCAGTCAGAAACACCTTACAGCACACTAGATGGATAAAGACTGGCCTTACTCACCCATCAACCAGAAGGTCCCACTGGGGTAGACTGAGTGGACTAGGGGTTGATGTCGCCCAGCAATGTCCCAGCATCAAGACAATGTTGGGGTCAGACCTCTCCAAAATGCACACCTCAACATAGACAGGTTCCCGCAAGACTTTTGTGACCGGATAATCAGCTTCACTGTAGTAGGATGTGTACGCCTCATCCCCTGAGGAAGAACAGCGTTTAACTTGAAACTGCTGCAAACTGGAATTTTAGAAAGGCTTTAGGCATACCTGGGACAAACACTTACCTTCGGCACAGCCTTTGGTGACACATTGACCATTTGCCAGTCTAAGCTCCACTCTGAGGGGTCCAGGAGCAGCTACCGGTGGAGGTGGAGGAACAGTGTTGACCTCCACAACCAGAGCTTCCACTGAAGTACCAGAGTACCTACACTGGAAGAGAAGCCTGCACAACAAACAGTGAGCTTGCAGCATTTGTCCAGGATTAACATTAATGATAAAGCATGAATCACTTACTGAAAATGGCTGTCCCTTGTGATGGAACCAAGTGGTCCCATACCCACTTCATAAGAGGAGGTCATTCGGTTTTCATACACCACATATCCACTGTCCTCCTGCAAACAGTAACCGTTGGCATCCAGTCCATATTACAAGCCATGCAGAACAAAAAAGCCACAAGCAGTTACTCACCATCATGCTTGTGCCACATGCAGTGACCGGGAACTGATATATAGCAAAGAAAGGTGTGGATCCCACAGGACTGCAAGCTGGATCATTGCCACCCAGGAGACGGACTGAATCCAGGCTCAACCGAGGCAGCGTAACGTCTCTAGCCACCACTACCACAAACTGACCATCTCTTATACACTGGACGGTCACTGAAACAAGGTTCAAGAGCAGGTTATTGCTGAAGATCAGTTTTACATGAACACCTTTACATCGACTCAACACTCTTACCTGCCTTCCCATAGTAACACTGCTGTCCGTTAAAGCAGCAGTTGATAGCTGCACACTCAGCACCACTGATACCAGGTGGACCACATTGGATCTGCTCATAATCAGCTACAGTACATTTATCAAGGGGCTCAGTGTGTGCCACTGGCTGCTTAGGCTGAAACTGCTGGGGAAACTGTTGACTAGCTTGCTGTTGAACTTGCTGAGAAAACTGCTGAGGAAACTGTTGACTAGCTTGTTGGACTGACTGAGGAAACTGTTGACTAGCTTGTTGAACTGACTGAGGAAACTGTTGACTAGCTTGCTGTTGAACTGGCTGAGGAAACCATTGATTAGCTTGCTGTTGAACTGGTTGTTGAAACCGCTGGTCAGTTTGCTGGAACATCAGAGGTTGAGGATTCTGGGGAAGATTACTCCACTTTGGAACAGCATGACAGAAAGCACCAAACCAAACACAAAGTGCCAGAGACCGCACAGCATACCAACTTCCTGCCATTGTTCAACAGCTAGTCACACTGTTGAGATGCTGCCCTTTGGTCTTTTTGTACTCTACAGATTTTGGCAAATTAATGATATTCCCTCCCTCTTCGTTAACAGTCAGGATTCTCCAGACTTGTATGAGTGGGAGTTTATGCAATGGGTGATTCCATTGGTTCATTAGAATAAAGTCATTCCTTGTTGTTTTCCACCCTCATTATTAATATTTATGTATTATTACACATAACCCTCTAAAAATACAGACTGTATCCTTTAAAAAAAACTAAAATTGATGTAAAAACAAAATACAAGCAATTACCTGTAAATGTAATCATGGACCTTTAAATTACAGCAAATATCTGTAAAATGCGAATCAATCGAACCAATTGTGGTTCGAAAAAGAAACACATAGGTGTTACGCAGCCCGTTTGGGCTTTCTCGAGAACAAATGAGGTTCATTCTCGTGTTACACAGCATTTGTGAGCTTGAACACAAACCAGAGAGGTTAATTCTAGTTTATGCAGCACATTTGAGCTTCAGCAAAAACCAGTGAGCTTCATTTTAAGCCCCTTTCACACAAAGATTCTGGAAAATATACAAATTGTATCTCGGGATAGTTTGAGTTTGGTTCATTCACACTGCTAGTGAGTTTCCAGAATTTATCAGTGCATTCACATATTCCCATTAAGACATGTGATGACAAGATGTGACATGTAATATCTCCACAGAATTTAAGATTGCTTACAAGCTAGGATTTCTCTGTAGAAACAATGCCCACACTCTTTTTTTCCTGATTTAACCATAAACTAACACAATGCAAAGCATTCCACCAAGCAAACAAATTATCTCCACGACACACCTCTTACACCATTGGTCCTGAATTTTGTTCACACAAGGCACGTTCCAGGACTGCTTCCAGCGTCAACCCCAGGACGTGTTTACATTCACACAGAAGGAACTCTAACAATTTTATGGCAATTTCCCAGTACCAATGCACTGTGTGAAAGGGGCTCTAGTGTTAAAACACATTTGAGCTTTAGCACAAATTGCCAGGTGCTTTAATGATCCACTTGCCTCCCATAGAGGTTTCTCCCCTACGACAATGGAGCGGAGATTTTAGAACAGTTGTCCTCAACATACCAAATAAAAGAAGAATTTCATGTTGGTAGCATTGCAAAAAATGTTGTCAGACAAGTTCAAGGTTTGATATCATTTATTAAACACTCATAGAATCAGTCTCACTTCTCCACTAGAAACCACAGTTTGGCCAGAAGTGGTAGTGTTTACACGAACAGCCCTTCCTAAAAGTGCAAGAAGAGACAGAATTAACACTTCCATAACTTAAAAAAAATCACAAGCTAAATTAAACCGTTTAAATAACAGGAAGCACTGACTTCGCCTGGAGCAACTTTGCTGACAAGAGCCAGAAGAGGGATGGCACACCTCTGTACTGCAATGGATGAAGACCTGAGACGAGAACCAAAGCTGGCATTACGAACCAAGAGACAGTTGAAAACTGACACACTGGGTACTGTACCGTTTCCTGCAGAGGAGCCAGTGATGCTGGATCTACAAATGTGAACATCTTCACAACAAAGCGCTTGTAGTGGGCTGGAAACTGAAGACCAGATGATCCAGACACTGGAACCAGTGTGGTCAGGTAACGATCATCCCGGTAAGGGCACCTGAAAGGCAAAGAGGCAGTCAGAAACACCTTACAGCACACTAGATGGATAAAGACTGGCCTTACTCACCCATCAACCAGAAGGTCCCACTGGGGTAGACTGAGTGGACTAGGGGTTGATGTCGCCCAGCAATGTCCCAGCATCAAGACAATGTTGGGGTCAGACCTCTCCAAAATGCGCACCTCAACATAGACAGGTTCCCGCAAGACTTTTGTGACCGGATAATCAGCTTCACTGTAGTAGGAGGTGTACGCCTCATCCCCTGAGGAAGAACAGTGTTTAACTTGAAACTGCTGCAAACTGGAGTTTTAGAAAGGCTTTAGGCATACCTGGGACAAACACTTACCTTCAGCACAGCCTTTGGTGACACATTGACCATTTGCCAGTCTAAGCTCCACTCTGAGGGGTCCAGGAGCAGCTACCGGTGGAGGTGGAGGAACAGTGTTGACCTCCACAACCAGAGCTTCCACCGAAGTACCAGAGTACCTACACTGGAAGAGAAGCCTGCACAACAAACAGTGAGCTTGTAGCATTTGTCCAGGGGTAACATTTGTGATAAAGCATGAATCACTTACTCAAAATGGCTGTCCCTTGTGATGGAACCAAGTGGTCCCACACCCACTTCATAAGAGGAGGTCATTCTGTTTTCATACGCCACATATCCACTGTCCTCCTGCAAACAGTAACCGTTGGCATCCAGTCCATATTCCAAGCCATGCATAAAAAACAACAAAAACACCAACACCAGCAAGCAGCTACTCACCATCATGCTTGTGCCACATGCAGTGACCGGGAACTGATATATAGCAAAGAAAGGTGTGGATCCCACAGGACTGCAAGCTGGATCATTGCCACCCAGGAGACGGACTGAATCCAGGCTCAACCGAGGCAGCGTAACGTCTCTAGCCACCACTACCACAAACTGACCATCTCTTATACACTGGACGGTCACTGAAACAAGGTTCAAGAGCAGGTTATTGCTGAAGATCAGTTTTACATGAACACCTTTACATTGACTCAACACTCTTACCTGCCTTCCCATAGTAACACTGCTGTCCGTTAAAGCAGCAGTTGATAGCTGCACACTCAGCACCACTGATACCAGGTGGACCACATTGGATCTGCTCATAATCAGCTACAGTACATTTATCAAGGGGCTCGGTCTGTGCCACTGGCTGCTTAGGCTGAAACTGCTGGGAAAACTGTTGACTAGCTTGCTGTTGAACTTGCTGAGAAAACTGCGGAGGAAACTGTTGACTAGCTTGCTGTTGAACTTGCTGAGAAAACTGCGGAGGAAACTGTTGACTAGCTTGCTGTTGAACTTGCTGAGAAAACTGCGGAGGAAACTGTTGACTAGCTTGCTGTTGAACTGACTGAGGAAACTGTTGACTAGCTTGCTGTTGAACTGGCTGAGGAAACCATTGACTAGCTTGCTGTTGAACTGGTTGTTGAAACCGCTGGTCACTTTGCTGGAACATCAGAGGTTGAGGATTCTGGGGAAGATTACTCCACTTTGGAACAGCATGACAGAAAGCACCAAACCAAACACAAAGTGCCAGAGACCGCACAGCATACCAACTTCCTGCCATTGTTCAACAGCTAGTCACACTGTTGAGATGCTGCCCTTTGGTCTTTTTGTACTCTACAGATTTTTGCAAATTAATGATATTCCCTCCCTCTTCGTTAACAGTCAGGCTTCTCCAGACTTGTATGAGTGGGAGTTTATGCAATGGGTGATTCTATTGGTTCATTTGAATGAAGTCATTCCTTGTTCTTTTCCACCCTTATCATTAATATTTATGTCAAAAAACACACAACCCTCTAAAATACAGACTGTATCCTTTAAAAAAAGTAAAATTGATGTAAAAACAAAATACAAGCAATTACCTGTAAATGTAATCGTGGACCTTTAAACTACAGCAAATATCTGTAAAATGCGAATCAATCGAACCAATTGTGGTTCGAAAAAGCAATACACTGGTGTCACTCAGCACATTTGGGCTTTCTCGAGAACCAATGAGGTTCATTCTCATGTTACACAGCATGTGTGAGCTTTAAAAAAAACCCCAGAGAGGTTAATTCTAGTTTTATACAGCACATTTGAGCTTCAGCAAAAACAAATATTCATTCTCATGTGTTATGCAGCACATTTGAGCTTCAGCAAGAACCAGTGAGCTTCGGTCTAATGGTGCGTTCTATTATCCATCCGACTCGGAGATCCGAATCGGACGACAGACGTCGCCTAGCAACACGCCCCCTTTCCTTGGATTTCTCCTCTCAGACGTCGGACAACCGTGAGACCACCGAGCAAGAATTCCGTTTCGGAATTCAAGATGGCTGCACCCTGTGACTTGTAAGAATGAATTGTTTTCATTGTTTTTGAACTGCTTTGGTATTTTAAATGACAATTATAATCACTCGTATTACTGCGTTCCCTGTGGATATGGGAATCGGTTGTTGTGAGTGCAATTACTAACATGCTAGCGTTGCTAACAGAAGATTAACATGAAAAACATTACATAAGACATTTTCAAGTTCAAATAGCTGCGTTTTGATTAGGTGCAGTCATAATATTTTTTTTTTTAAATGTAAATGCCTGGTACTCGGCCAGTGCTACCATGATAACAGCTTTCTCCAACTCGGACACGCAAAACTTAAGAGAACGCTCAAAGTGTGGACGTGACGTCAAATCCGAGGTCCGAGTTGGTTCGTTGGCTATACTAGAATGGACCCTAAGCCCCATTCACACAAAGATTCCAGAAAAAATACAGATAATGCATCTCAGGATAGCTTGATTTTGGGTCATTCATACTGCCAGTAATTTTACAGAATTTGTCAGTGCATTCACATATTCCTGTAAAGAAATTTAATATCTCCACAGTATTAGATTTCTTACGATCTGCGATTTCTCTCAAGAAAAAAACCCCACGCTCTTTTTTTCCCTTATGCAACCATAAACTAACACATTGCATAGCATTCCACCAAGCTGACAAATTATCTCAGCCACACACCCCTTACATCATTGGTCCTGGGTTTTGTTCACACAAGGCACGTTCCGGGATTGCTTCCGGCATCAATCCCAGGATGTGTTTACATGCGCACAGAAGGCACTAACAATTTTATGGCAATTTCCCAGGATCAATGCACTGTGTGAAAGGGGCTCTAGTGTTACAGCACATTTGAGCATCGGCAAGAACCAATGAGAACAAATTACCAGGTGCTTTAATAATCCACCTGCCTCCCATAGAGGTTTCTCCCCTACGACAATGGAAAGGAGATTTTAGAACATTTGTCCTCAACATACCAAATAAAAGAACAATTTCATGTTGGTTGCATTGCAAAAAATGTGGTCAGACAAGTTCAAGGTTTGATATCATTTATTAAACACTCATAGAATCAGTCTCACTTCTCCACTAGAAACCACAGTTTGGCCAGAAGTGGTAGTGTTTACACGAACGGCCCTTCCTAAAAGTGCAAGAAAAAAAAAACAGAATTAACACTCCCACAACTTTTAAAGTCACAAGCTAAATTAAACCATTTAAATAACAGGAAGCACTGACTTCGCCTGGAGCAACTTTGCTGACAAGAGCCAGAAGATGGATGGCACACCTCTGTACTGCAATGGATGAAGACCTGAGACGAGAACCAAAGCTGGCATTAGGAACCAAGAGACAGTTGAAAACTTACACACTGGGTACTGTACCGTTTCCTGCAGAGGAGCCAGTAATGCTGGATCTACAAAGGTGAACATCTTCACAACAAAGCGCTTGTAGTGGGTTGGGAACTGAAGACCAGATGATCCAGACACTGGAACCAGTGTGGTCAGGTAACGATCATCCCGGTAAGGGCACCTGAAAGGCAAAGAGGCAGTCAGAAACACCTTACAGCACACTAGATGGATAAAGACTGGCCTTACTCACCCATCAACCAGAAGGTCCCACTGGGGTAGACTGAGTGGACTAGGGGTTGATGTCGCCCAGCAATGTCCCAGCATCAAGACAATGTTGGGGTCAGACCTCTCCAAAATGCGCACCTCAACATACACAGGTTCCCGCAAGACTTTTGTGACCGGATAATCAGCTTCACTGTAGTAGGAGGTGTACGCCTCATCCCCTGAGGAAGAACAGTGTTTAACTTGAAACTGCTGCAAACTGGAGTTTTAGAAAGGCTTTAGGCATACTTGGGACAAACACTTACCTTCGGCACAGCCTTTGGTGACACATTGACCATTTGCCAGTCTAAGCTCCACTCTGAGGGGTCCAGGAGCAGCTACCGGTGGAGGTGGAGGAACAGTGTTGACCTCCACAACCAGAGCTTCCACCGAAGTACCAGAGTACCTACACTGGAAGAGAAGCCTGCACAACAAACAGTGAGCTTGTAGCATTTGTCCAGGGGTAACATTTGTGATAAAGCATGAATCACTTACTCAAAATGGCTGTCCCTTGTGATGGAACCAAGTGGTCCCATACCCACTTCATAAGAGGAGGTCATTCTGTTTTCATACACCACATATCCACTGTCCTCCTGCAAATAGTAACCGTTGGCATCCAGTCCATATTACAAGCCATGCAGAACAAAAAAAGCCACAAGCAGCTACTCACCATCATGCTTGTGCCACATGCAGTGACAGGGAACTGATATATAGCAAAGAAAGGTGTGGATCCCACAGGACTGCAAGCTGGATCATTTCCACCCAGGAGACGGACTGAATCCAGGCTCAACCGAGGCAGCGTAACGTCTCTAGCCACCACTACCACAAACTGACCATCTCTTATACACTGGACGGTCACTGAAACAAGGTTCAAGAGCAGGTTATTGCTGAAGATCAGTTTTACATGAACACCTTTACATTGACTCAACACTCTTACCTGCCTTCCCATAGTAACACTGCTGTCCGTTAAAGCAGCAGTTGATAGCTGCACACTCAGCACCACTGATACCAGGTGGACCACATTGGATCTGCTCATAATCAGCTACAGTACATTTATCAAGGGGCTCGGTCTGTGCCACTGGCTGCTTAGGCTGAAACTGCTGGGGAAACTGTTGACTAGCTTGCTGTTGAACTTGCTGAGAAAACTGCTGAGGAAACTGTTGACTAGCTTGTTGGACTGACTGAGGAAACTGTTGACTAGCTTGTTGGACTGACTGAGGAAACTGTTGACTAGCTTGTTGGACTGACTGAGGAAACTGTTGACTAGCTTGTTGAACTGACTGAGGAAACTGTTGACTAGCTTGTTGGACTGACTGAGGAAACTGTTGACTAGCTTGTTGAACTGACTGAGGAAACTGTTGACTAGCTTGCTGTTGAACTGGCTGAGGAAACCATTGATTAGCTTGCTGTTGAACTGGTTGTTGAAACCGCTGGTCAGTTTGCTGGAACATCAGAGGTTGAGGATTCTGGGGAAGATTACTCCACTTTGGAACAGCATGACAGAAAGCACCAAACCAAACACAAAGTGCCAGAGACCGCACAGCATACCAACTTCCTGCCATTGTTCAACAGCTAGTCACACTGTTGAGATGCTGCCCTTTGGTCTTTTTGTACTCTACAGATTTTGGCAAATTAATGATATTCCCTCCCTCTTCGTTAACAGTCAGGATTCTCCAGACTTGTATGAGTGGGAGTTTATG